>NC_083644.1:16944646-17244646 GCF_963576545.1 Limanda limanda | reverse complement strand
GTGCTCCTGCTCCCTCTCCCTCTCCGGGTCCCTGTGTGCCTGTATGTAACATCAGTAAAGCTGTCAGGCAGCCAGGCCAAGGTAAACAGCCCAGCAACGGGTTCAGGGGTGATGGGGGCCGAGATGTTTTTCCTCAGGAACCCGGGGACCCCCAGAGTCTTTTGGCTGGGGCCAGGGAGGGGCAGAGGGGGGAAGACGATCCCCTCAGTTGCCCCCCACACGAACGCACACTGTTGGACAATCTCTCTTTTTTTCTCCCTCTATCTCCATCTTATCTTCCCCCCTTTTGTCTCCCATTTTCCTTCACATCCCTCTTTCTTTGCGGTTCTTTCTCTTTCTGCATCTGTGTTACTCAAAGCTCTTCAGCAGCATCTCCTCCAGTCATTTGCAGTAACTCATCAGCCCTCTCACACACTCCTTCTGACCTAAATCATTGTTGTCACAAAAGGCATAAATACACATGTATATGCATTCTTATATATCCCATATGTGTAGTCTGCAGTACACTGGAGATGCTGAAAGCATAAATATCATTTTATTGCCATATACATGCCTCTCATAGCTAAATTACATTTTTAAACATAGAACTGGAACAGCATTCTGGCTTGATGTGCTTCTGGGGGTTTTCAGCCAATCAATTATGTCATTAGGAGAAAATAGGAATAAGAGGGAGGAAAGATGTCAAGAGAGGACAAGCAGGAGAAAAGAAGGGAGAGAAAGAGATAGAAGCAGGGCCGGGTCTAGACAGGCATGTATGAGGGGGCAGCCACAAATCTTGAGGGGGCATTGTGCTTTATTATATTATTATTATTATAAATTGGGATTTAGTTTGAGGGGGCACAACATTTATTTGAGGGGGCCAGGCCCCCTCTTGCCCCTGCCTAGACCCGGCCCTAGATAGAAGAAGAGAGAAAATCAGTTAAAAGGTGAATAAGAAAAGGAGAGAAAGAGATAGGGGGGAAGTGATATCCCTCACCCAGGCATGACCCCTCTCAGCCCAAGCGAGCTGCTCCCTCTGAGGGAGGCAGACGGCCCGGGGAAAGGGAGCAACACAGGGACCATCCAGAGGTTGCAAATCAGATGCAGCACTAAGAACATAGCAACTGGGAGCAAGGGAGACGAAAAGGGGGGGGGGAGAAAAGAGACAGAGACAGCTGGGAGTGGAAGAAGAGTGGGAGAAGAGGCAAAAGAATAGGTTTGAGGGAAAAAAAGAGTGAAACTGGATTTAATGGAGCAAGCAAGTCGAGTCGAAGAAGAAACGCAGGAAAGAAAGATTATTGAATGAGGACAGGAGCCGGTCAAGCCAAGAAAAGCATGTTGAATTGAATTAGGGGAGGGGGAGCCGTCACCGAGCAAACCGGGGAGGAGAGGGAAGCAGGGGTGCAAGGAGGAAGAGGAGGGCCATTACCCTTCGTACATCACCCGTTACATCCCTTGGCGGCTGTCGGAGGGGGAAAAAACAGAGGAAACAGCGTAGTGGATGGAAGGATTAGGATAATTGGAGAGGGGTAAGAAAGGGAGAGCAGATTCAGAGGAGACCGGGTTAAGACCAGACTTTATTTGGAAATAATGTTTGTTTTAACCTTCCTGAAGTAGCATGTGGGAGGGGTTGGGACTGCTGCTGGAGGTTGAAGGGTCTTGGAGTGATTTTAGAAGAACCAGAGCTGGACAGAGTTTCTGAAACATGTCAGGGATGATATCGGTCAGAACTACTAAACTCCGGGAATAATGACTAGAGTTTCTTACGATGGCCGTAGCATTTGTCTAACAATCAGTAGAGTTTATACAGTCCTATGGATTACATTTATGTCAATAATTCACAAAACTTCATCTAATTTGGGATGTTTTTAAAACAGTCTGAGTTATACGCGTGTTTGATTTATAAAGGGATTTGTCTCGCCATTCGTCATCAACCACACATCTTAATTTAAGGAAACACATTTTTAATAACACAAAGTAAAAAGCAGGACAAGAGCTTCACACCAAGAGCACATCAAATTTGTCATTTGATCAATGTCCAGTGGACAATATGTCCCAAAGCAGTTTGCAGTCTACAGACGAGACACTTACCCCTCATGTTCAAACAGTCATAGCTTGATTAGTTTCTGCAAAGCATCACATCTATCATTTTGCCTCACTTCATTACATGCAAATGGTTTCCTCTTCCTCCTCGTCTTCCTCCTCTCGCCTCCTCCTCTTCCTGTTGCTGTTTCCCTTCAGCCCCTCAGTCTTGCTGCCGCTGCTCCTCATCAATCGCCCGCTGCCACAATGGTTTGCGGCAGAGCTCTGACAGGCCCGTGACAGGCCTGCCACCCGGGCAGCCTGTCCCAACCAGCCAGCTCACAATACGGGGGAAGACTAACAGACATGAACGTGCACAACTCACTTCCCTCCCTCCCAGAAACATGTTGGCGCCTGGCAGTGTGTCTCTCCACCCGAGAAGCCCCTTTCATTGAGGAGCAGCCACTACCTGCCTACCTGCCTGCTGGCCAGGATCATGTTTTCCCTGATCGCACTGTATATAATCTTAGCATGAGTTTAGCCTGGCTCAAAAGATGGCGATGTTTGTCAGTTAGATTGCACGAAGAAGAAATATTATTGTGCTAACGTGATAAATGAAGCTACCAAATATGGCTGGCATTCTGGACATGATGTTAGCATGTAGCTCTAACTACCACTGGGTGTGGTGCATAGACTGTTTATCATGATTGACAACGGGGCGGCTCCCCGAAAGTGAAGCCAAATCGTCTGGATCGCCTCCTGGTGGCTAGCTGCAGGACAGGTCATAAATCCTGCCTCCTCCATGATAGTGATCGGGACATGAAGCAGACAAAGAAGTCAAAGTACGTCACAAAAATTCTAAAAATTTAGGATCTCTCATTTAAGGCAGTTTTTGCCACATAGATGTACGTCCAGTAGAGTATTTCAGTATGTTTTGTTTCAATCAAATATTTGTTGCTATAAAGAAAAGGGTGAAATGTCATGACTGACAGCTGAGACTAAGTCACGATTTGTTTAGTGCGTGTGTCAGTGTGAACTCACTGCAGCGCCAACAACCAATCACTGATTTGCATGTTCCAAATATGCAAGGTAGCAGCGTCCATATTTGGAATATTTTTTCTTCATTTTCAATACTGAGAGGAAGTGGAGACTTTTAGTTTTTGTGTTGAGCTGTCCCTTTTATCTGCAGGTTTTTGACAAAAGTCCAATGTATGTTTCCCAATTTTACATTGTTTCAACAAGCTATAGTAGCAAGATGACAACTGTATAGCTGGTTTCTCTTCTCTTGTTGTGTTAAATGATTCACCTCTGTTTTACGGTTTACAACATCAAGTGTTCTACTGTTGGTTAACTTTTAATTTTCAGTGAAGGTTTTAAACTATTATGCCAAACCATAAACACATAAAGTCATCATAAAGTGGCACTTCTAAAACATTATTCTAACCTTTCATCTGGGTTTATGGATTCTTACTTAGTTACGTTTTCAAATCAGAAAACAATGTAATTACACTGTAGTAGCAGTGTTGGTACAAAATCCAATGTGTGTTTAACATTATGTTCTCCAATTAACATGGGAACTTCATCTGTGGGCCTTTTCTTGTAGGACTTAGATGTTACGGTTAGATTCAGATATCAAATCAACGGAATAAAAGTTAATATGGTGACTTAAGACTTAACCATGAACCTTCTCTCCCAACTGTATTATTGACAGATGCAGTTATGGCTCATGAAACAGACCAATATCTGAAGTGGAGATTGCAGGTTTGATTTTTATGGCTGCCACTGAGCAGGAGGAATTTTCACATGGCTGACAGTTTCATTGTCACCCTTTCTCCCTTCACTTTTTCACTTGAATAGGCTTGTAATAAAAAGTTACGGTGCACACTTTGAGAACACGTTGGTGCCACCAATTTAACACTAATCTTAAATATACTGGCGTGAAATTTGTCACAAATACAATATTGACGCTTATTTTGTCTAGCTCTCTGTATTTATAGATATCTCATTCTGCTCTTCCTCCCTTCATCACATGCTCTCTGTCACTCTCGCTCTCTATCTCACACACACATACATACACACATGCTCTCCCCCACTCTTGATCTACTTAGATCTGCAACATCTAACTTCCACTTAACCTCACTTTCTGTACTTACCCATCTGCTCACCCCTTCAGCTTCCAATCCATCATCCAGCCGTGCCTCTAGCCTGTGAAATGACTCTACTAGTCACAAGCAGCATTAACCTACTCCCCATCCAAATGCACACACACACACACACACACACACACACACACACACACACACACACACACACACACACACACACACACACACACACACACAAGAGCAGATGCCCCTTTAGCTCTACTCAGAGTACAATCTCAGGCTATTTCACCCGTGTAACATGCAGCCTCTCACTCCGGAGGATGTTTCTCTTCTCTGCTTTCCTTTCTTTATGTTTGACATTTCTCCTCTATAATGAGCCTGAGATTGGCCTTATCATCTTTGGCCTTTTCATTCGGCTCCTCTTTCAACCAGGGTCTTCTGTGAACTCCCTTGTTCTCACACACACACACACACACAATCACACTCACATACAGACACTCCAAGATGTAAAAATTCACTCCATTATGATGCATCAGTTCTAATTGGATTTCGACGCTCAGTCCTAGGGGCCATGAACACACAGTCACACAGTGAAACACAGTAAGGCATCGGTCTCTTTCCATTTTTTTTGTATATTAATAAAGTGAAATGTAAAAAGAGAAAATAAAACAGAAATGTAAAGGAAAACCTTGCACGTTTTATTCCCTCCCGCCAGTTTAATGAGTCTGTGTGTGAGTTCACATGTGTGAGGTATTGGAAGAGCAGCTCTTTGTAGCGGCTGCTATTCATAAGACTTAAATCGTGTTTTGTCTACATGCGCTGAGCAAGTCGAATATGAGCTGATATGAAAAGCTTTTATTAATCTAAACCTCCTGACACACGTTGAATTTATCAGCTAATCCATGTTTAGTTAGAAAAATAGCAGTGTGTGTGTGTGTGTGTGTGTGTGTGTGTGTGTGTGTGTGTGTGTGTGTGTGTGTGTGTGTGTGTGTGTGTGTGTGTGTGTGTGTGTGTGTGTGTGTGTGTGTGTGTGTCTGCGTGTATATTTACAGAATAAGAGTGTCTGTGTGTAATATGAACATAATATTTGTGCTTATAAAGAAACTGTTCTGCGCTATAAAAAATACCACTTTACACTAAAATAACACACTATAAATAACATGTATATCTTATCTTAACTTTCTCTTAATCTCTCTTCATCTCCATCCACCTCCCTCCGTGCCTTGACTCTTCCTGTACACTCTGCCTCTCCATGTGAAGTGGCTGCTCGCAGGCTGTGATGCTGCCGACTCTATAACTGCTATTGTGGATCCTCAGGGCTCTTATGTGCTGGAGAATCATATGGGCCTATATTGTGCGCAATTGCACGGGCACTTTGAGCTGATCACTCACATAGAGGAAGGTGTCCATCTTTGAAAACTGGATGCTTCAGTGCTAACCAAGTTGGAGCAAGAGGCTGTTATTACACAATATAAACCAAATAACAGTTTTTTTTTTAAGAAGGACATTTTGACCTTTCATTTTGAACTTTAAAATTACGAGTGGAATTTGCATACATTTCTATTTTAACCCTGTTAGATCCACACAAATATGCTTTGGAATTATTTGATGTACTGGTTTGATTAAATGTATGGAATGCTGACCCACACATTTACTCTATGTGGAAAACAAACTTAACCACTTTCGGACAAATCTCTGAGAAAATTTCCAGAAAGAAACAAAGTGCCCTCTGTGATTAACACTGTCACTTGACACACGTCCCTGGGCCTACACGAGATTTCCTGTGTATACACAGGGTACACTGTGTGCACAGTGCGCATGCCCATGATCCACGGGCCTGGTGCACTCCTGTCCAGTCAGTGTGTGTCAGATCATCGTTGGTGGCGGAGTGTGATCTGCCCAGAGGCGGAGAGAAAGTGAGGTGTTGTTGGAGGGGGGGGGGGGGCCTGGGGTGGAGGTGGAAGGTTGGTTCTGTTGGTGGTGGAGGGGGGGCTGTTAGAGAGGAGAGATGGTAGAGATAGAATTGGACGGCATGCATGGACACAATGTCTAATGGCAGCTCCAGCTGAGAAAACAAAAATACCCGAGGAACACTAAAACCTGAGGGGTGAAAAATATGCGGCTCTGGCGAGAGGTCAGATTCCCCGCCGTATCTAATTCAATTTTACAAACTGTAAGAAAACACGCTGCTGCTCTCCAAGCACCGAGGAAATGCACCGCAAATATGCCCCTTTTTATACTTTATAATCAAACTATTTTCATATTTAAATGCTTTAAAACTGTGGATGTGAAGAGGAATAACTTTCTTATAAGGGAAATTAAGAAGATTGTTGCCCTGGTTAGCTCAAAAATGTAATAGTAATATTTGTTTTTTTAGGGTAAAATAAATAGCAGATTTTTTCTAAATGATTAGGCTTATTTCTGAAAATGTTAACAAAAGTACCACCAGAGAAGTTAAAAGGTTTTATCTGTCAGCTTCAAAATGTGAAGGAGCACAGATCAAGCAGAGTTTCTAGAAACTGAATAGAGCTATTTTTAGGAAGATATATTTGATATTTAATATTCTGTATACTTTTTTTATGCTGGCTTTCCATTGCATTAGATGATTTATTTGTAAAGCAGCTCATCCGTGGAGATGTTAAACTATCCATCTATTGACATCCAGCCTGCAGTCTTATGGTTTAGTGAGACTAGTAGGACACAGTAAGCTTATCTTATATCTACATGATATGCACTGGGTGGTGTTTCAGAAAGGCCACAGCATGACTGCAGAGCTGCAAAGAGTCTTACTGGTGGTCTGCTCTGGCCTGGTAAAGACATTAGTGCAGCATTCTGGGAGAACGGGGAGTCCCATAGACAGCGCTCACTTCTCTAAATAAACATTAGTCTTAAAAAGTTTGGCCCCACGACCCCAGCATGATCGCATTTCACTCTGGATAGTAAACTTCAATTTTATAGCAAGGTTTTCCCCCTTACTTTTTCTGAAAACACACTTTCACGTTGAAAAAGATTGGATGTCAACTTAAACAAAGTTTCATTTTCATCTTTCTTAGGGGACACAGGAGGCGGAGGAGTGTCCCTGGTATTTATAATATATATATCACACCCGGAGCTGGCTTTTTGTTCAACTTCACTATAGCATATAATCATTACACCCTTAAAAACCACATCAACACTAGTTCTTATGATAGTTAAAACAGCAGACAAATTGAGTTATGCATAATATCTATGAAAAATGCATCTTGTGCAAGATTTGAGGGAAAAAATAATTAAAAAGAAATATGTGTGATTGTTCAAATAAGGCTAGAATAAGGATTTAACGTCTAACTTTAGAGAAAAAAATGATTGTGATATTTTTATAATTTGCAGACAAAACGTAAATTGTGTCAATGATCCAGTGAGAGCAAGTTCAAAGGTTTATTGTGGATATTCAATTCAAACAACTTCTTTTTTCACTTCTGAGACTCAGAGATTGATGTCTTATATAAGCATGATCATTTTATTTTGCCAATATGGGAAGAAATTCGTATAATTTCTCTCAACATTGAAAAAAGGAATTAACATGGGATACCATTTAAATATATTCGATAATTATCAATAATTGTGGAGTATACTAAATGGGTTAGGAAGCTGCCAGGGATTCGCAGTGGTTCCTGGCTGTAGGTGTAACGCGCTGGCAACAAAAGGTCAAATGGAAGAAGCCTGCAGTGAAAGCGCCCGCATGGCACAAGAGAGAGAGCAGCAGCTGCGCCTCTCGATCAGAGCCACGGAGGGAAGCCACTGATCTTCCTTCGTGCGTAAAACCAAACCGACGACACTGGTTGATAAGCGAGAGGCATGGTGCCCACTCTGGGGTCCAAGGACCACCAGGGGACGCTGAAAAGTATTCTGTGGATTCGTAAAATTAGATTTCATTTCAATAGGTGGTAGCAGAGAAAGTGAGTAAATGATTATATGTTCTCAGTAGTCAAACACGATACGTTGATTTTCACTCATACCCCTGTGAGTTATAAGTTATAACGTGAGCCAGAGGGCGTCTCAAATTCCCTAAATAAAACCACCTGAGCTTCCATCAGTGTAATATAGTTCAAGGGTGAGGGGTCACACAACTAATATCAACCACTGTCATTCCCCTCGCAACGGTATGGAAGACATCTGCGATTGTGTCCAATATATTCTCAGTAAGTGTTTCTGCGCGTTTTAGGGTTATAGCCCCTCATGTTGAGAAGCTTTTATTGTTTTCTAATCTGGATGTGTGCGCTGCAACTCTGTGTGTGACCTGCTGACACTTATAATGGATCAAGACATGCCTCATGTGTGCTATAGCCTTTATCTGTTATTATGCTGTTGTTGTAGTCTGATAGGTCTACTGTAAAACCCTGTGCGTAATTTGGATCAGGTGGCTGATCTGACTCATGCGTAATCATTCCCTTGCAACTTGTGTGGAAAGTCCGGGTAAGATCGTTCGCATGTGAATTTCTGCCTGTTTCTTTGTCAGATAAAAGCTCAGGCGGACACTACTGCACACACACACTGCTGCTGCTGTCTGTCTGTCTGATGGAAAAAGGAATTGTTGTCAAAGGGGCAAGTTGTTCCAAAGTTGTGCACAAATCACGCACCTGCACGAGACAGTACCAAAGACAGATTCTATAACTGTTGAATTAAAATGTCATATAGTAGATGTGTAGTTTTTTTCTCTTTCTTAAAAGGCCTATACACGATCCAGACTTTACGGTAAACACACATCACACCTCTAACTGACGGGTGTAGCATCACCTGCTATCATGTTCTAGTGAACTTTGCAGGATATAACACCAGCAGTCATTAATACCCCTGCATTGATACATTGTGTGTGTGTGTGTGTGTGTGTGTGTGTGTGTGTGTGTGTGTGTGTGTACGCGCATGCCCTCGTCGTTTCTCTATCTCTCTTTCTCTCTCTCTCTCTCTCTCTCTCTCTCTCTGCAGCAGGTGTTCGTTTAGTGCGTCAGAGTCGGCGAGGCGAAGATCTTCCAAAGTTAATATTGTGTTTCCAGAGATGATGGGGAGTTCACTGTCCGCGGTTTATTTACACATTCTAAATTAATTAAGCGAAAGATTCCTCTGTCTGTTGCAAAAACACGGAGGCTGCAGGGAGACAGCGAGTGGCGAGGGGAGGCTGTGATTGATAGCGGCGGTGCAGCCAGGGCCGCGGCTCGCCTCTCCTCTCCTCCCGGCCGGGGAGCCGCGGGACGGGCCAACATTCCTCTGCGGGGGCGCGGAGGCTCGTCTGCCGTGTGCACAGACACATAGAGAAACACACACACATACACACACACACACACACACACAGAAAATGTTAAGATGTATTCCCCGTGCCATAAAGGTAAAGAAGTGCACAAGCGTTGCAACAGTTTTACAAGCTCAACAAGTTGCAGGTTTATGAGGGAAAATGATCAGTGGGACTCGCCAGGCTGTGTGTGTGTGTGTGTGTGTGTGTGTGTGTGTGTGTGTGTGTGTGTGTGTGTGTGTGTGTGTGTGTGTGAGAGAGAGAGAGAGAGAGAGAGAGAGAGAGAGAGAGAGAGAGAGAGAGAGAGAGAGAGAGAGAGAGAGAGAGAGAGAGAGAGAGAGAGAGAGAGAGAGAGATGGGTTTATGTCCCCACCAAGTAAAATAAGGTTCTGTTTTCAGGAGTGGGAAAACCAAGTCCAAAAACCTGTCTCTTCAAGTAAAGGCCTAATCATCAAAGTCATAATTTAAATCTACTATATTAATGCTGTGTTATTGGGCCTTATGTTAAATTGGGCGACTTGCTTTAGCACCTGCCACTTCCTTTGTCTAAATTGTCCACTTATTTATTTAAAATGTAGAATAAAACAGTTTGAAGGGGCCACGTAAAAGTCCAGTGGAATAAAATGATTACAATAATAATAATAATAATAATAATGGATGTCCCACAATGTGCATAATATTATATTATATTATATTATAATTTATTATATTATATTATATTATATACCGTTAGTGAATAATGACTTACTGTTACATTTGACCAGCGACCTTGAAGACCACCCTGACATCGTGCGCACACACACATACACGCACATACACACATTTATTCACACACACGTACGCATGTACAAACAATCTTTCCTCGTAGTGTCAGCACACCTTCTGTCTCCGTGTCCTTCAAGACCCAGCGGTGTATCGATCAACGACCTAACGTTATTGGCAATGAAAGATCGAAGTGATTTCATTTAACTTAATTCCCCTTAAATGAAACAGATTAACGAATAATACTAATACTACTACTACTACTACTACTACTACTACTACTACTACTACTAATAATAATAATAATAATAATAATAATAATAATAATAATAATAATAATAATAATAATAATAATAATAATAATAATAACTTCCTGTCGTTTGTAAGCGAATCCTAAAAGGAGAAAGCATCTAGTGTGCAAACACGATCGAAATGTATGTTGACATCTTGGTCTCTAAATAAAATATCGGCACCAAATACGGCATTAAGGCTGCTTACATGTGTTTACGCCCCGGCAGCATATGGAAGCTTTTAGAAAGAGACGAGGAATTTATAAATGTGTTTTTGGTGACTCTCGCGTCATTTGGCTGTCACTCCACATATCGCTCAGTCCCAATTTCGTTTTGAATCATGACAAATGTCTGTGTCTCCTACAACTAACGTCTAATGTGTGCACAGTGTTTGTGGTGGTTTGAGGAAGAGCAAGTTCCAGGTCTGTAATCTCACTGCAGACAGGAGACAGTACTGAAGATCTATACAAATGTGCTCAGTCTCAAATCGTCCATTTTCAAAGTGTGTATCTTTGGCTGGACCTTTACTCCATGGCAGATCCAGTGTGGTGTGTGTGTGTGTGTGTGTGTGTGTGTGTGTGTGTGTGTGTGTGTGTGTGTGTGTGTGTGTGTGTGTGTGTGTGTGTGTGTGTGTGTGTGTGTACGTTATGCTTTGTGTCTAGCGATTTTTATTGGCTTTCTTCTCGTTCCTGTCGTTACTTAAATGCTTCTTTAACCACCCCTGCAAACGCTCCATGTGGATTTTAATGGACTGATGCGGTGCGTAATGACTCCCTGTCCGAGCGGCTGCGCTGAGAAAACTTCAAAAGTCTGCTAATGTTTGTTCTACCTCATTTACTTTGCAAATTATATATGCAGGGTATCAATTAACATGGCCGATTGAACAGGGGGAGGACGGGCTTTGATTGTTTCTCAAATTTATCAATTGGCCCAATTTGCGCTAACAAGGAGAGAGAAAGGAGGGAGAGAAAGAAAGAAAGGCCGGTTGCGCATAAAGAAAGTAGTCATGTGTTAGTTTTCGTTTTAAAGACTTTCAGTGAGCTGTGCAGAGGGAAAACAGAGGAGTCAGCCCTCCCACCCTTCATCCGTAATAATCATCTGTCAAAACACCCACAAACTAATTTAACCATTTACGCACAGGTCTGGTGAATAAAAGAGGCTTTACACCCTCCTTCTGTCTGGAAACATGTGCTCCAACAACTCTGGAAAAAAGACCAATGGGCCTGTTTTCTGTGGCCGGACGAGTCCCACTGCTTCTTTTATACGTGTCCCGAGACAACACACGATGACATGAAAGCGAGGCAAAAACCGAGGGCCTTTTGAGAAGATTGCTTTTCAGGGGTCTGAAAACGTGTGTGTGTGTGGCTGGGCTCACAGGGGGGGACCGCTCGCTGCGCGCACATTCTCTCCCCTGGGCCAGGGGTCCGCGCTGACAACATCAACAAACGGCCCAGAAAGCCGCATTATGGTGGATTAGGGAGGCCGGTGAAAAATGCTGCTACAAATTAGCAACGAAAGTCCCAAAAGGACCGTGGGTATATCCTTGTTCACTTTCAATTACGCACCGCCGAGGCTCGCTAACATGCCCCATTCATTTAGGAGGGGGGGGGGGGGGGGTTTGTGAAGCTGCAAGGAAACTGTGCTTTACAAAGCGAGCGAGACAAGAGGGATACTTGCGCACTGTTGCGTGATATTCATCATGCTATTTACGTCGAGTCGTGTTTGAAATATTCAAACTGAATTTCGTGGTGATCTTTGATGCCTACCTCACTGCAAGTCTAATCGAGTTTGTCTGATCCTTTTGTTGCAAGTGGTCACGTCTGAATTTATTATAATGGGGAGCTGATTGGAACAAGAATTAATATTAAGGTTTGGCCTTAATCCGGGAAGAGTAGCCTTCCTCTTTGTGCGCATTTATCCAAATAGAAAATGTGCTCAATTGAAATCCTGCAAACCCTGAAATATATTTCAAAAGAATTCATTTTGAAGTTTAACACATAAAAAAAAAAACACCAATAATTTGATTTAAGTGAATTTAACTCATGCTCTTCTGTTTACTCCATTGTTTGTTTACCCTTTTAGAGGAACGACATCTCTTTAGAACCAACTTTTCATGAAATAAAATAAATCAATAACGATTTTCTCTCTTTTTTCAAATTCACAAACATTTATTATTCTTGTCATTACAACAGAAATGACCTATGGACATTTAGGAGTCTCTCTCTCTCTTTCTCTCTCTATTGGCAACACATGACATACGTTATGTTTCACAGATTGAATCGTGAAATAGATAAGAACGAAGAACAGTTATACGGTTTGAGAGAGGTAAAGCGCTCTTTTTTATACCAACAAAAAAACACACAGCCTAAGTGTCCAACAACATGAAATGACATTGTCACAAATTCACCTTGTAGGAGATATTCAGAGGGGTGGGAGGGAAATGGTCATTGTGTCAGAACCCCCCCCTCCCCTCTTTCATCTCCATGTGCTTTCTAAGAAATCCTGAGTTTGCCGTCTCTTGTCAGCCTAAATATGTCAACAACAACAGTGCCATTTTTTTCTCACGATGCACAAAAAGAAAAGAAAAAAAAGCCTAAATCATGATAGAATTCTCAATTATAATTATTTTTTAAATCGTGAATCATCCCCATATAACCACGGGTGACACCTTTAACTTATAAAATAACAGGATCGTTGTTTTTTTGTTTTTTCCTCCCACTGACAAATGAAGGCCACATGGCAGATTGCAGGCCCAGCATTGTTGAAAAAAGATCCTTCTCCTCCCTTTGTCTCTCCATATTATACACATATTTACAAGCCATAAATAAAACTATCTATCCTCTCTTAACATTGATAGCAAATTTGGAAAAAACACTCGTATGTCAGTGAGAATGTTCCGCCTACCTTCACGTGGGACTGTGCCACAGGTGGCTTTTTAATAAAATGTTTTTCAACGGGCATTTTGTTGTTTTTGTGTCTGTTTTTTTTTTTCCTTTTAGAAAGGACAAGTGTTCATGTTCGGTGGTTTGCTGGTAAAAGTCTCACTCAGTGGCCCAGGCTGTAATATGCTGTCCTGTAGGGTCAAGTGACTGGAAGCAGAGGCCAGAGCTGGGGTCAGCATGGCCAGGATCTGCGCCTGGCTGCCCGGCTGCGCGCCGTAGGAAGAAGCGGAGGAGTTGGCTGCGCCGATGATATTGTCAATGGAGAACGAAGGCCGGCTCGGGGTGCTGGAGTCCGTCTTGAGAGGAGCCAGAGAAGGGCTTAGTTGGGGGTAAAAGGTTTTTCTTAAATCAGCGCCTAAAAGCGAGGGCAGGGGATGCGGCGCAGGGAACAGTGCGGCTGAGGAGGGCAAGGTGCAGGGCGCGTTGGGGAACGGGAAGGAGCCACCTGTGTGGTGGTGTGGGTGATACGGGTTGTGAGCTGCGTGGAAGCTCTGCAGCTGAAGTCCATAGTTGTATCCATACGGGCCGTATCCAAACCCGGGTAGGAAACCACCGGCGTCCCTGAGGATCTCGTTAGTTTGATGCCTCTTGAAGCGCTTCCTCCTGCGCAAGAAGCTCCCGTTGTCGAACATGTCTGCGGAATCCGGGTCGAGGGTCCAGTAGTTGCCCTTACCGGGATTGCCAGGCTCCCGCGGGATCTTCACGAAGCAGTCGTTCAAGGAAAGGTTGTGTCGGATGGAGTTCTGCCACGCAGGGAACTTCTCCCGGTAGTAGGGGAATCTGCTGCTGATGAACTCGCAGATCTCGCTGAGAGTGAGGCGTTTCTTGGGGCTCTGCAGGATGGACATGGTGATGAGGGCGATGTAAGAGTACGGGGGTTTCACAAGTGCACTTTTTCTGGCTTTGTCCCCGACCACGGTGCCAGCCTCTGCGCCGGAGCCCATCTGCTCTGACGGGCAGTCGGAGCTGCTGAGCCCGGGAGAGGAAACCCTCTCTGCCGCGTTCTGGGAGTAATTATCGTCGGAGTCATTGTCCAAGTTGAACTCGTGGTGAATGTACTTTCCGTCTTTTCCCACGGATATGTCTCCCCCGACCACGTCGATGTCCACCTCTTCGGACAGTGCTGAGCTATCGGACATATCCGTCCCTAAAGTCATCCTTGGAGACGCCGCTTCTCTTCCTCCACTCTCCCAGACTTCCTCCTCCTGTGGTCCGGTGAGGCTTCAGAGCGAGCGCACACACACACTCCCCCGTACAACCACACCAGACTTGTGCTGCAGCTTTATCTCCAACTATCGAATGCACACATGGCTAGAATCTATTCAAAAATAGAAATAACTCTTTGACCTGTGGCTTGGGCGATTCCTGGGCGTCCGTGGCTGGTCAAGCGGGGCCGTGCGAGGTCCTCATCCAGCGAACAACTTCTTGGTTTTCACGCGTAAAAATGACAATCGGAGATCATCGATCTTGCACCGACACACACTTCAGTTGTCTTCAGTCTGCAATTGATTCCGCCCGCGATCGGTTTGTGCTGTGGGTCAGATTATAAAGCTACTTCTGTGAATCCAAGTATCTTTCCAAAATGTCTTTTACGCACGGGATTGGGTAGGTATCCAGCCAGACTTGTCACACTATCCTCCTTAGCTCTCAAAAGGTATTTATAGGGCCACGCTGGTCACGTGGTCTTTGAGTCACCGTTACCAGGAACTGGATGCGATTGCTCTGCAGCAAGTAATATCAGATCATGGTTCTTGAAATCATGTTTGGTTTGAAATAAGTGAAGTTAAAAATAAACAACAACAAATCTGTGGTTCTCGTCGGTTGATCGGATGTATATAATAATTTCGAGTTGTCATTTATCTGGTATTGTGGAAATCACATTTACTCTATTGATCAATATATTATCGACCGACACTGTTCAAAAATAGGAATATGTGTAAAAATGCATTTAAAACAAATGATGTCTCACAGACCAAATTATGTCACTCATAATTTTTTTTATTTTCAGTGTGGGAGAATAAGGTGCACATTCACCGATGATGATTTTATTAAACAGCCAGCAAACACAATACTTAGTATTCAAATCTCGTTAACGTTGCTTTGTTTATAGGGATATAATCCCTATTCCCTATAAAGTATATTATTATTATTATTATTATTATTATTATTATTATTATTATTATTATTATTATTATTATTATTATTATTATTATTATTATTATTATTATTATTATTATTATTATTATTATTATTATTATCAGGTCCTTTTCAAACATGATGCATTTGGTAAATTCTGAAATGTATATTTTCTCGGAGTATATGCATATAAAACGATATTGCCATATTTGCTTTGTTTGACGTTTAATTTATATGTTTTTACTTTTATTTGCACCCGTTTGTGGGTCATGTCTGCGTCTCCTCTGGTCCCTAACAAAATGGTTGATTTAGCTCGTTTTAAATTTCTCCGTATAAAATATTTTGGCCCGTCGTCTGTTCCCTGATCACTTCTCACGGGTTTTGTATTTTCCTTGTCAAAAAGTCACAACATTATCCATGTGCATTTTTTGCATGGTTCTGCAGGGTGCACGAGGGCACAGTCCTCTGCAACCTGCTCCAATTCGTCTTCGTCAGAAGAGAAGGGCCAGATGACAAGGTGTAACGTGTGCGTAATGTGTGCGGGCTCATTTGGAGCAGGGGGGACATTCCAGTTCATTGCACCGTAGAGTTAATGTACTGGCATTACATCAGCGCCTTATCTATCTTGCTGCTTGTCATTAAAATACCTTTTTATACTATAACTACAATCCTCATTGTATTTGCTTTGCTTTTTTTTTTTATTTATTGAAGAAGACGACTGCTGCACTGAGGAATCCAGTCGAAGTGAAGCACGCAGCCCCGTTAATACCCAGCAGAAGCTCCGACTGAGCCGTGTGTCCTCCTCTCTGACCTGCCTGTCACAAGCCTTTTAAAATCTGAAATAGATCCTGACACTTTCCTGTCAACTGCCCCGCAGGGACTACACTCTCTCCACGTCTCACTACAGCCTCATATAATTGCATATTTTTATTGTGATGCCTTTATGTGGCACAGGGTCTGTATTTTATTTGTTTGCTTGTTTATTTGTTTATTTGTTGATGTATTATATTGTTTACTTTGCCTCCCACAGTGTCTCCTGTTATGTGGATCACATAATAATGGGATGTCTATCTTGGATATCAAAGCTGTAATTATTTATGTCTAGACTTGTTGATGTTTTTGCTGTTTGGAAACCAATATTGTATCTGACAGTAAAACACGGGCTACGTCATCCATTCAAAAATACACAGGCCTATTTTTCGTTCAGTCTTTAAACTAGATTATTAAAAAAAAATCGTTTATATTTATTCAGGAAGACTGTGTAGTTTCTCAGATTTAAATTTATAATTTCCAGTAAATCAAAATCCCTTTATTATTCAAATTTAAGAACGCAATCAGCTGAATATAGTTTTTCAGGTTCTGCAAGTTTTCAAAGGCTGACAATTAATGAGCCGTCATTTGCCTTTGAGTAAGGTTTCCTGTCACAGCAGTTTGTGGGGTTGACGCGCCCCCTGGCGTTTGCAAAGTAGTAATTCTCGAATTTAATGGCATTGGACGCAAGAGTCACTTCCCATGAAAAACTAGAAAAATAGTCAAACTGTTTTGAATGAGGTGGCATAACTAACAGCTGCGGAGATATGCTAAGATAACAAGAAATGGGCAAATCAAATTTAAGTCAAATGGCAGTTATGGGGTCCCTCCATATTAATGTGATCCAGAAGGAAATGTGGAAAATATTGTCTTTGTTTAATATTATATTGTCTATCAAGGTCAAATGTAAAGTATAGCAATTCTTAATTTAATGAAATGCACAAGAATCAGAAATTAAGCAAAGTGTATAGCACTGTTCAGAGGGGCTAGTTATAAAGTGATTCACAATCAAAGTGAGTAAATAAGAAAAAGGTTACAGAGACAAACCTTTAAAGGTTCAGTGATATCTAGTGGTGGAGTTGCATGTTGCATTTGAACACCCCTCACCTCACCCTCTCCTTCCAAACATGAACGAGAACCTGTGGCAGCCTTCAAAATGTTTTTAGTTTGTCCAGTCTGGGCTACTGTAAAAAAACATGTTGGCCTCCGTAGAGAGGACCTGCTCCCGACATAAAAAAATGAAGTATTTAAATATGAAGGCCCAATTCATGGGTAGAGAAAATAACAATTTGTACAATTTAGATGAATCACACAAGTGAAAAACATCACTTGAATTACTTTCACCTAAATCTTACATACAGAACCTTTCACCAGGTTCTTAAATCTATTGAAAACTTTTCATAATCTCTACCAGTTCTCAAAACGTTTTTCCCCCAAATAAAATGTTTCTCTCTCTTGCCCGTGTGTCTATAACCTTTAACTCTTCATATACGGAACAAACGTTTATTGAACTCACACAACACAACAACATGATGAAATCATTAATTTAACGATGAATAGGAAGCAGAAGATAAGAAGGCTACACCAAAAATAAAACTAGAGTCAAAGATTTAATAGCAATATAATTGCAGGTTAAGACTGTGTTAGATTTGTTGACATTTATAGAGCCAGACAGCCACATTATTGCTACAAAATGAACATTTGGAACATTGACATCTGGTTAGTTGATTGAAAAACTTATTTGCAACAAATTTACAAACTGCAAAACCAGCCAATATTTTATGAGTGACAAAAATTCAACATCTTCTTGCTTTTGCTTCCATCTAGTGGTGGAAACTTCTGACCTGGAACAGCTGTTTCCTCCAGGTTCTCTGTGCACATAAGGCAGCATGGAGCCCATCGACTGTATGTGATGTGGCCTCAAGGATTTGATCTGATTCATAACAGTCCTCAGACCAGCAACTTTCATCAACCTGTAAACGTGATGCAACTTACACATGGTTTTGAAAAGTCACATCATGGATCGATGAAAATGCTGATCACCTGCATGTGACAAATTATATCAGAGGAGTTATTTTCTTGTTAACGATTGGTCACAATATCCTTTTATATTTCCATTTCTTTATTGACTTGTTTTTAACAGTTGTGTGTTTTTTCTGGTTTTGCTTTACAATTCAGACAACTACACCAATCTGGAATATTACTTCATGTTGCACATCATCCAATTCACTTGAATGATGAATGTTCAGTTGATTTTTTCATTTTCAACAGGAAACTAATAAAAAAAATTCTAATCTGAGTAGTTGTTGATAAATAGATTGATAACCCATGATTTTTCATTGTTTTTTTGTTGTTATTTTGGCTCCTCAAAATATTTACGTGTGTTTCCATAACCATCAACCTGAAAATATTACGAGGAATTAAAATTTAGAGAGAAGAACTAAAAGTTATGTAAAACATATGCTGTTTCTGGCAAGAACTTAATTTGATCTTACCTTGTACTGTCCGTAGAGGTGCACTGAAGTGCTGGTTCATTACACCAGTGTGTCATACAAATATCATAAAAAATACTGTATCAGAAAACCATTTGTCGTATAAGATAAGGAACATGAAAGAAAAAACTAAAAAAGCTTAGAAATGAGAATTTCTAATACAATGATTATTGCTGAAGGGATCCTGAAAAAAGCAACAAAACAAGTTTAATTAAATAAGACATTTTTAAGTGGAAAACAAAAACTAATTATAAGGCAAAACTCTTAGCTGTTACTGTTCAACCTGCAAGTTAAACTGTGATAAAGATTATTATGAATATTAGTATCTCTGAAGTTATATTAAAAGTGTAGCAGAGAATATACAGGCTACTTTTGTTGTTTGTACATGCAAGACAATTTCTCACAGTGTTTAATCACAGGCCTTAAATTCAGGTTTTGAACCAAGTTAAAGCTGAATAAATGTTTTTGTGTTTTACAGTTTGAGGAGTGAGATGATGATACAGATAATGTTGTTATTCGTTTATAATTATTGACTCTAACCTTCACACATTTTCTGCTCAGAATAGTCTATTTGCTTTAATTGTTTAATATGTTTTTTAATACCATAATATATGTGACACACATGCCTTGTGTTAACTTCGTCAAAGTGAACAAGCCTAACATCAAACATCTAATTTGTCTAACCATAGGCCTGTATTTATAGATCTGAAGCTGGATGCAACACTTAATTATAATAAGACTTTATTTGTCTAAATGTGATTTCTTATTGTCAGTTCAGATCTGTAGTCCTGTAGCCAAAATCTGAATAAACTTTACACAAATGATAGTTGTTACTGATCAGAGGAGCAATATATATATAAGAAAAACGATTTGAATCAGCCCTCTGGAACGGAATAACTTACAATTACATTTGAATAGTCAAAAAATAAAGACAACAATTATTGAAAAATGCATTTATTTTCAGAACACCTGTCTTCAACAATAAAAACATTTGTCTTTTACTAAAGTTTTTATACAAACTATTTACATGAAAATGAACAACTGACGAATAATATAACGAACTTTAAAACCCAGGAAATATGAACGAAATGTGTCACAATAAAAAACATTAAAGTCGACATACAGTCATGGAATGTGTCAAACGGATTTAAATGGCTTTACACCTTTAAAATAGGAATGTATTTGCTTGAGGCTCGGTCATTGTGAGTCATTTCGTTTCTACTTTTAAAAAAGTCAAATGAATTCTTACAGATACGTATATTGAGGAGCACCATTCAGCGATGTAAGACATTTTGGAATATATATTATATCACATTAACATGCTGACAGGGGCCATTTATGTTTGGATTCAGGCCTCATTGTGTTTTATTACGCATGGACTCAATGGGCATCTTTTTCAATATGGCACTATTTAACCCATATTTCTGTGAATAGTTTGGACCCTTTCTCGCAGCTAAAGTCTCACATGTACCGGTCTAACCCTGAAGCGAAGTTGGCTTGTCTCATGTAGGTGTTGTTGTAGGAGTTCATGGGGTTGGAGAGGCCCAGCAGCTGCTCCGTGTGCTCGGCGCAGGAGCCCGGGCGCAGGGCCGGCAGGGAGAGCCGGTTGCCGGAGCAGTAAACCTGGGAGCTCCCCGGGGAGAACCCGGACTGGGTCATGGCGGGCAGGTTCGGAGGAGAGGCCGAGGATGAGTAGGGGTACCCGGCGACCAGATTGGAGCCGATGTTCCCGATGTTCCCGCTGTTCCTGCCCAGCATGTTCCCCGAGGGGTTCATCGCCTGGCTCTGGAAGCAGGCGGACGGGTCGGTGCCGGTGACCGAGCAGCTGGAGGTCATGTTGCCCAGGTCACCTCCACCCAGCCCCAGGCCCTGGGAGCTGAGGTCCCCCCCCGGGCCGCTCTGGACCACCGTCTGCTGGCTGATGATGTTGTCGATGCTGAACATGCGCGGCTGTCCCTGGCCGACCCCTGCGGAGCTCTGGTAGTGATGCAGCATGGCGGGGTGATGCGGGGATGTGGCCGTCAGCTGGGAGCCATAACCGGACCCGATCCCGGCGTACAGGGTGTTGGGGTACGAGGGTCTGCCCATTGGGGTGGGGGTGAAGGCGCTGGAGCTCTGCATGTACCCGGGGTAGGTGCTCACATCTGTGCGCTTGAACCTCTTCCTCCTCCTCAGGAAGCTCCCGTTGTCAAACATGTCCTCGGCGGCCGGGTCCAAGGTCCAGTAGTTGCCCTTCCCTGGTCGGCCGGGCTCCCGGGGGATCTTGACGAAGCAGTCGTTGAGGGTGAGGTTGTGGCGGATGGAGTTCTGCCACTTCTTGGAGTTCTCCCTGTAGAAGGGGAACCGCTCCATGATGAACTTGTAGATGCCCCCCAGAGTGAGCTTCCTCTCGGGGGAGTTGGCGATGGACATGGCGATGAGGGCGATGTAGCTGTAGGGGGGCTTCCCCCTCTGGACGGGCCTCTTCCTCCGGCGGCTCCCGGTGGGCAGGTGCTCCTCGGTCTGGCCCAGGGCGGCTCCGTCCTCCGCGCCGGGGCTGGTTCCTCTGGGCTCGGACTTGATCAGAACGTTGTCCTTGCTGGACCGGGCCTGCAGCATCAGGGGGGGTGCAGGAGCCAACGGAGAGTCCAGGCTGACGTTTGGAGACAGGACGACAGGACTGGCCTCGGCGGGCGAGTGCTGCGTCTCTGCGGTCATGTTGCACATGCCAGAGAAGTAAGAGTAATTTGCCAGATTCATAAAAGAAATAATGTGAAGGCTCCAAATCTTCAGCTGAGGGGGGGGGGAATACCCGAATAAAAAGAAAAGTCAGGCACTGGCTGGTCCTCTTCTGTCCAGTGATAGCCCAGACTGTGCTGCCCTGGTGCTTGTGTGTGTCAGTCCAGGTGAGAGAAAGGCGTTGACAGCTTTATAAGGCAGGGCAGGAATGACGCCACTGGCTATCTGGTGACGATGGAGGCAGGAGGACAGAGCCCAGAAGAAAAGTTTAATATTCCCTCTGACTCACAGGAACCCATCAGTTATATACGGTGATTTCATGTTAAACACTAAAGTACATGATTTTGCAGTTGTGGAGTAAAATGTTTGAGGTATTCTTTATTATTGTCTTATTGTAGTTCGTTTTCTGTCCCTTGGTGTCTTGAGGTTAATTGGATTTTAGGATTTAGTTAAAAAAAAAACTTTATTTTACAAAACAGCCTTTTGTCATCTCAACAGTGCAGATAAAGCATTATATCCCGGGGTTCTCTCAGCTAAGAACCCCCTTGAGTAGTGTGAGACACAGAAGGAGGGTGGTGAGGATTAGGAGATGATTTCCTAAAATCAAAAACAATTTTAAAACAATACAAAATATCTTATTTAAACTACTTAACACACAAATAATCAATAACATCTTAGAGTTCCTTCATCTCCACGTGGCCCCTGAGGTGATTATGACAGATTGGCGACAGCATCAGTTGCCGCAGGTTAAATTGACAGCACCACAGGAAACATTGAAACATGTGCACGTAAATTATTTTTTTATGAACTCGTTTAAATGAAGATCCTTTGAGATAATGGGGGTCGCAAGTCTCTGGCACAGTTACTTTGGGGTTCGGGGCAGAAAGGTTTGGGAACGTCTGGCCTCGAAGATTGGAAATATTCCAGGAACGCCCCTCATTTATGTCCCTCAATTTGACATAGCCTATTTACAACATAAGATACATGTTTAAGAAAGATATTAGACATGTGTGTTTTATAAAGCTTTTCTCACCATGTCACAATAAAATGTTGAAATATCATAATCAATTTAATGGTTGAATCTGGAAGCTTTTCACAGGCCTTCTACAGGAGTGATCCACTGGCCTATATGGCTCCTGATAGAACCGGCCTCAGTGATGTGGAAAACCACAGCGGTTGCTATTTGGAGCCTTTAACGTTTAACAGAGATCCATCGACGACCTCTTCTGTCTCCGACTCTGCCGCGCTGCTGTCCTCTCCGGGCTCTCAGCTGCAGCTCGGTGTCTATCCAGGGCAGAAACAACACCCGCAGAGCTGCTCTGTGCTACTACAACCCAACTGCCAATCCACCAATTGAAAAATAATAACAAGCCACTGAAAACAAGCAATTGAGCTATCAAAGCTTTTGGGGAAGAAAAGTAAATATCCCTCCATTTCATTTTCGTTTTTGGAGAGTGATAATCAAACAGCGCCCTGGCCCGGAGAGGAGAGGTGTTATCTTATGGATTTTCGAAGTGAAAACATAGCTCCCTGACAATTGGTATGCAGACAACAGCCTCCAAACACAAGCATGAGCATGGTGCTTCTAATTGATTATTTAGGCAAATGGAGGGTTGAAGTTAATTACAAAGGGTAAGATACACACTGAGGTGACCTGCTGCCATCACTTTCAACAACACAACACAGGGAGAGGTGCTGAGGATTGTCGTATGCGATACCACGATGTCTGGGTTGAGTCCAGCAGGCAGCAGGATAGCCTCAAGTTGCATGGATGCTTATGAGCCTAATGTCAAATTAGGATAACCTGAAAAACAATGAATTAGGTAGTTTCCATACACTAAGACGAAAGGGACATTGTAGCTTAATGGGTCTTAAAATGATGTGCATCATATACCACAACCTTTGTAGTCACCAGATCTACTTCATTACTTTTAATAGATTTTAGATCAAGTTATAAATTTAGTTTTTTCATCTACCATTATCAAAACACCAAAAAAGTGAATATCCTGAGGAAGAATGATGGAGAATCTATGTCAAAGTCCCTTATTTCTTGACAATAAAGCATACGTATACTGACCAAACACCTGATTTAATTCCATGCTTACGTTTCCTTTAATTTATCCTCAATTTGAGCCTCTGCATTCATACAGGTTCATTGATTCATGATTGATATTTGAGACACTATTGTTATTCGTCCCTCTGGCAGGGATGATGCAAAAATGATCCAACCAAAGTCATTAGTCATAACTGCTCACTGTTTCCCCGACACCCTCGGTCCACCAACACAAAGTGCCTGGTAGCCCCCCGACCCCCCCCTTCCACCTCCACACTCACAGATGACTGGACCCCCCCCCCCCGACCCGACCCGGCCGCAGCTCAGACGACACTAAGCCCGGCTAGCTACTCATGGCTAACAGCTTCAGACAGGCGTGGGAGCGGGACTGTATCCAAGCAGGATCTGCCCCCAGAGCTGTCAGGTCAGGCAGGACAAACAGGGGCTCAGGCCAGGAAACAGGCCCTCTGCCTCGGGGCCTGCGGCCTCTTGTTAATCCCCTCCCCTCCCGAACCGCCCCACCACCCGCCCAGAGTCTCCCCTATACACACCTCAACGCTCCCTGTACCCTCGTCCTGTACTGTGCTCAGTGTGTTTACCATTTTTACCCACAGCGTTCTTCACAACCATGAACCAACATGCACGTGCATATATTAGTGAATGATTGTCTCCAGTTTCACAGAGTGTTACTATAAAATAAATATGTCTGATATCTGCTATTTTACTACCAAATTATAGGCCTGTTTCTATCCTGTAAGAGCCACGAGCCAATTACAATGATGGAATGAAAAGTCTTTATATCCTCAAATTTATAAAAAAAATTTCATCCTGTGAGAATCATGATAAATAGTCACAATTGGGTGGTATTGCTATTATATAATACAGCTGTTATCTTGTAATATTCCTTTATTGCAAAAAAACATACATTATTGTCTAAACTGGTATATTAAGCATTTCTAACTGTTGCCTTAACCCTATTTTAATGTATAAACCTGATCAAAGAATAGAAAATGAAAGGCAATGCCAAAAACATATTAGTCTGAATATGCGGTTTTGGTATATTGGTATTAATAACAAAATTATCACCTGAATAAATTATGATTTATAGACCAACATATATATTTTAAAATCCAGCTCATGTTCTGATGAATTTTGTAGATAAAATAAATTACATTTAGTAAGTCCTCATCTACAGCAAAGGACTTCTCCAAGGATACATTTGATAAATGACTTAAAAAAGAGACAGTTTCTATTTGGATAAATTCTTTATATATTTGCTTGCTCCTATACAGAAAACTAAAAGTACGAAGCAAAAACCAAAGTTTTATCTCAACCATGAGCTTGCACCTTCTATAACAGACAGAATCCCAGTAAGACGTTGTGGCATTAGATGTTTGTGCTTCTCTTAAACCAACTTTTTCATTGGTGATCCTAAATATTGAGTTGTCTTTCAAAATTGCAGAATGCATTCTACGTCTGTGCATTTGAAGTCACGCTTGCAGGGATGTGCGGTGCATTCCCTAACATATTCTCCAGTTTTCTGTACGGTTTTCTCTGGTGGTAGTTGGTCTGCAGCTTCTCTTCCCCTTGAAATCCTGAGAAATATAAAGGGACAGAGCGACAAATGGAGTTGCTGAGCAAACACTTGGGCTCCATTCATTCGCAAAGTGGCTCCAGGGGACGGCTGGGGGGGCATGAGAAAAACAGGGGGAATAAAAGAGTGACAGACAGAAAGGGAAAGAGAGAGAGAGAGAGAAACACACGAGAGAGTGCAACCTTTTTCTTACTCAAGCTCATCAAGTACGGGCCAGGGCTCCTGAAAACGTAGGGATTACCAGGGTGCTGGGGCTGCGCTGGACAGGGCCGCCTCTGCTCACTCCTGCACTGCACGCTACACTGCCCTGCTAAAGCACCGCACATGGTTCTCACACACACACACACACACACACACACACACACACACACACACACACACACACACACACACACACACACACACACACACACACACACACACACAAACACACACATACACGCAGCCAGTCATGCTTGCTTATAGGGTGCTCATCCTTCATTCGCAAAAATTCACATGGGTGCTTGGCCCAGAGATACGAGTACAAAAGACACAGACTCATATATCACGAAGCAACATGTGCAAGTATCTTTAACTTTATTGTTATTTTCTGCCTTGTTTTAATGACACATGCCACATTTAACATGAATCATTGAGAATCTTTTTCTACTTGGTATCGAAAGCTGCCACAGTTCTTCAATCCTCTGTTCGCTGAGGAACATGAACCTTTGACCTGCACTGATGTAAGGAAATCCCCCAGCATCCAGCACCTCAAGCAGGCATGCTGCAGGGTTCATCCTCAATAGTGAACACCGAGCTGAGGTCACATCCTGAGAAGATAAGCACTGTCTTTAAGCAATTAGCAGGGTGAGCGGCACACGCATGAGGTGGAAAACGAGCCTTCGGGACATTTGATGGCTGTGGTGTTTCTTTGAGACTGCTTTCAGCCATCTATGAGGACATGAGGTATAGGAAAGAAATTAAGTTCAGAAAGGATACAACAGCACGCACATCCAAACTTGAGGTGCTGGACAGAGGCAAAGAAAAACCAGATGTCGGGAACGTTCACCCGCAAGTTGAAATATTTTATTTGACCTACCAGGTGGTAACGTTTCGGGCACAGGCCCTTCCTGACCAATCTACCAAAAGACTACTAAAATTAGAATAAAGATAAATAAAGTAAGATAAAATAGATTTAATTTAAACAATTAAAACGTTTTATAAGGGTTTACATTCCTAACTATACTGCTTAAATACACATTATAATGATACAATTTTAATATTATACAAAATAACAGATAAGTATGGTGTCTCTCCTTTGTTCTTATAGCTGAATAAGTGCGGTCCTGGGAGGTAAAATAAAAAGTTTGATAGAGCATCAACTGATCTGCAGGCATTTTTCATCTTCTAAGAAATACAGAGAATAATCCAACTCTTCTTTACACATGTACTCTTACATCAGTCATTTTCATAGTTACTATTGGGTATTGTCGTTTCTCCATTCTTATAAAGCTGCTGCTGTTGTCAGGAATACGACCAAAGTGCTCAGATTTGGAAATTTGTGTGAAATTAAATGATCAGTAGAGCCGCCAAGATTTAATGAAGGTAAGAAGTAAACACTGTCCTTATTCTCCGCTGCTCACCACAGTGAGCTAACACAGAGAAGCTTACTGACTTAACACTGGAAGCTTCAGGCTGGGTGCCTAGATTTCTCTTCGGTCGCTTTCATGTAGCGAGGGCCACTGGTACAATTAAGATCAAAAACATGAAATCATACACCTGTCTGCTCTTCAGAGGTGAGGTGGCCAGAAATAAAAGGGCACTTCTACCCCAGGAAAGGACTGAAATGTTTTTGCTGCAGAGTAAGAAAAAACAGAGCCTCTGTATTTTAGGATCCTGATCAAAATGTTCCATCTTGATAAAGCTTATATGGAGCTGGCTCAGGTTGGGTTTGGAGCAGTTATGCAGCTATTTTGAAGTATGACTTCTAGAGACTGAATTGCCCAGATTCTGACTGTCAACCACTACAAGATGTCCAGTAGGAACACGATTAGACAGTGTGCACTATCAGAGAGGTTCAATGAAACAAGGCAAGTCTACAGTCTTCTTCTTGTTCCATTATAAATTATAGTTATGTGTGGTTTCTATGGAGAGAACAGGAAATTAATACAGGAGGTCAACTACAACACTCAATCCGAAATAATAAAATAATTTGTACCGATTTGCTTGCAATAAGCATGACAAAATAACTCAGAGAAAGAAGGAGCACTTGACGAAATCAGTGATACTCAGCAGTAACTGCAGCTATGCAGCGCTGCTACTGGAGCTCGCAATGCTACCGCGCACCCTTGGGCCAGAGCTTGTGTGCGTGCATAGGTGCATACGTGAACATGGCTCCAGGCAGGAGAAGATCAGCAGACATTTAGGCTAATGATAATGATGTAAATTTATCCTTTCGGGTCACAGACACTTGGACAACACCTCAGGAGCAGTAGGGAGGCATTTTAGTTTTATTTGTGTGGTCCCCCAGTTCCTCCAATTGTATTGGATTGGGCTGCAACTCATGATTGTTGTAAATATTGTCATTTTGTACATGTGACGTCTTTTTCACTTCTGTCCGTCTTGGGAGAGGAATCACTCACCTGTGACTCTTCCGGAGGTTGTAGCATTTTTCCTTGTTAAAATGTTTTCTTAGATTGTTGAGTCAAATTGTGGATATGGGCTGTAAAAAATTGATTTTAAATACATTAAAAGCGTAAACTATTTGGTCCAGTTAGTGGTCAGAGGACTTTATGAGATTACTTACATGTACCAACAAGCCAATGCATGATAGTCGGATTTAGGATGATGGGATTTTGTTCAGATATCCAACTAAATGCTGCAAATACTGTTTGTTGGTTTTACTGTATAAGGTGATGTGTATCCGAGGCATTCCTGGTTGCCTATGTGGACCAGACTGGCCGACTGGGTAGTGATGAGTAACAGCTTACCGCAAAGGGAAGAGGGTCTGGTGTGTGGGCTGCACGGCTGGTTTGTGTGAGTTTGCATGTGTGTGTGCATTCATGTGTTCATACATGTGTTAGGAGATCGCAACACAAATTTTCTTTCACTTCCCTCAAAACACCGAGTTAAGTTGTTTCATCTCACATTTTTATCGCCCTGAAATGTGGCAAAAGCGAGTATCAGTGAGGTCACAGTGACATAGACGGATCCTTCATCGGACGTCAGAGTTTCGGAGCAGAGAGAGAGGCACGAGAGGTGGGCTCAGAGAGGAGACAAGGGTCCTCATTCAGCCTCTCCGTGTCTCTATACTTCTGTCTTTCAGCGTGCACTTCTCACTCTTTCATTTCAGCTCCTCAGTCTTGGACTCAATCTCATCTTTTTACTCCAGAGAAAAGTAAAAGGAAACCGCGACGCCAATAAAAAGGTTTATACTGTAAAAGCTACAAAACATCAATATCTAAATAAAGGAGTGAACGCTGCTTCTGTCGGGCTCATCATCAACAGCAGCAGTTGTTCACCTCAGAGCAGCTACTGGTCGTGGCATTGCATGGTGGTGAGAGATGGACAGCCAGCATGCAGACACACAGCAGCCTGCCTCAAGGCTTTATTACACTGAGCGAGAGCAGAGCGACGATAGCACCCGGCCTTTACACAGGCTGATAAAGTGAGACGGACACACACACACACACACATAATTACAATTATTGTGCCAAATGTAAATGTTCAACCTTCATCATCAAGATTCATTAAAGCTGAAAGGTCATGTTATCCAGAGAATAGAAAATAGAATTCATCTAATTAAAAATAATATTATAAGTAAAACATATTACAAGATAGTGAAGGATACAGAGTTAAATTCCTGTTAAATTATTACTTTACATTTTCAGCAACCAATGTTTTCCTACTCTAGCCCTGGAGGTTTAACCATCCATGTCCGTGGACGGGACCTGGGACAGAAGCACCTGACCAGTGTTTACCACCCAGTCCCACACCCACTCTCCGCCTATTGTCCTCCCTGTTGTCCAAGACCAGCTCAGACCGGTGGGATCAGCACCCATTATGTCCTTTAAGACTTGTACACACAGTCACCCAGTAAACTTACAGGTAAGAGAATTTGCTGAGCTGATGTGCACACAAACGGGATGAAGATGCACACATGCAGGTACATGTACATGAGAGGTGATCATCTCCAATGGATGACAGTGATCAGAATCAAGGCTTGAATTTCCACTTCTCCTCTGTGTCTGTGTGGGTACCCTCAGGGTGCCCAAATTGCACACATGTAAGTTAGATGGACAGGGCAGAGTATTGCCTGCATGTACTACATATCAGTGATTCATCCCTGTAAATACTGTGATGGTGTAGTTACCTGGTCAGTGTTTACACAGCTTTCCAACGACTCGGTGGTGAGGACTGGTCTGATCCTGCAGACTCTTACACCCATCTAGTGGTTACTAGAACAACTGTGGATTTCCACGTCACCTGAAGTCAACGCAGAGCAAATGTTGCATTCTTTCTCTAACATTTATTTTTCAATCATGCAGTACATGAACTGTACAACAGAATCCAAAAGCTGTGCGTATATTATGTAGCCCCCACATGCATTTGTTTACTTTATTTACAACTTGGAGGATTAAAAATACATTACTGCAGGAGAAAAGATGACATGGGAAGCTAAAATTGAATTGTCTATCTATCTATCTATCTATCTATCTATCTATCTATCTATCTATCTATCTATCTATCTATCTATCTATCTATCTATCTATCTATCTATCTATCTATCTATCTATCTATCTATCTATCTATCTATCTATCTATCTATCTATCTATCTATCTATCTATCTATCTATCTATCTATCTATCTATCTATCTATCTATCTATCTATCTATCTATCTATCTATCTATCTATCTATCTATCGACCGTTTATCCAACCATTCATCCATCTATCCACATTTCATGGATTAGGGACGGCTCTGGCTAAGGGGAAGGTTGGCAGTTCGATCTCAGTTTTCTCCATCTGCATGACTAAGTGTCCTTGGGCAAGATGCTGAACCCCTCATAAATGCACTGTATGAATGTGTGTTTGTGAATGGGTGAATAGCAAACTGTACTGTAAAGCTGTACTTAAAGTGCTGCTTTTAATTAATAAATAATCGGTTCAGCAGACTGGAAATTGATTTAAAGTTGTGTTGGAAATAATAGTATTCATTAATTTATTAATTTGTTTGTTTATGTATGAATGTGACAGTACACACTCCACTACACTAGATGTCAGCATTCACTTTCAACATTTGCAGGCGGCCACACAAGCGTAGAGAAGAGGAAGAAGAATCGCGGAACCAATGCATCACTGTTTGTTTCTGGGGGCTGACTAAACTGGCGTACAGGCGGGTCTTTCTCAAACCACTCCGTCCTGTGTTTGTCTCTCAGCAACAGAAAGAAGCCCTTCTCATGAAGATGTAGCTTCAGGACAAGTTTTCTTCTCTCCACCGAACTCTGCTTCTAAACATTATGGCGTCGAGAAGAACAACAATAGCACCAAGTGCTTTAAAAATCACCGACGCTTTAAGGTAGTAATTTTGATTTATTTTTCTTTAAAGCGAGTGCCTTGTAGATTTGTGGTCAGTTTCACTTTATGAGAAGTTCATATACTAAAGCAACGTCAGCAAAGGCTGTGTCTTTTTACTTAAAACGATAGGTTGTACTGTTTTTAATTAGCAGTAAAGTGCCCTTTTATAAATGGTGAACACGTAGCCTGTCAAAGCAACAGTTCGTGTTTGTGAAGTGCAACTTACAGGAAGCGATGCTATATGTTAGCTTAGCGTTGGGTCGGCTCGTTTTTTAACAGTGCGACCGTTCCGTTTCTGTTGCAGCTCGAAAAGTGGGAGCAATGCGAATAAAACCAGCAGCAGCGGGACCGCTAAGAGAAGTGTCAAGAGTAAGTATTTGTTTTAACTTCATTGGTTTTCTGAGTTGATTACTTGAATAAGTTTTGATAATGGTGCCACCTTTCAGATATGACATACACCCCAGGATTTCTTAAATCTCTCCACGATTCCTCTTCAAAAACAACTTCATAGTGGCACTCACACATTAAACTCAGCTTGAACTGTGTTAATTATGATGTTTCATTTGCTCTATGTTGTAACCTTGCCTCAGATTTGTTGTAGATGTGCTTGGGATACAAAGGAACTGTGCTCAAAACCATGAGCGATCTGGTATTGTGATATACTGTAGGATGACAGAACTGTGGTCCGGGAACATTTTGGTTACTGTCGCCCTCCAACCTAAAAAAAACAACAGTGGATTTGGAAAATTATTTAACTCGGGAAAATGTACACATGTTGCATATTTTTATTTCCCTTCAAGGGGCGTTTTAGCTCACATGAGACATGACATATTTACTCGATGAATCATAACAGAGCTTTATCAATTTTAATACTGTTTCTTTTTGTCTATAATTGTCCAAATTTCTTCATCAAACTTTAGCAAGTGGAACCATAGTCAAGTCTCGATATATGCAGTCTGCTGAGAAGTCATCACTTTCGAAGGTATTGCTTCTCCTTATTTATGTTTTTTACAGTTTTCATATGTTTGCGATGGTTATTTCTCCGTCTGTATGACCTGTTCATGTGCAGTTCAAGTGAAGCAGTCCCTCTCAGTTTGTCGCTGTCGTACCTTCAATGATACACATCTGTGCATTATTAAATAATCTCTTAACCATTGACAGAGTAACTCGCTGACCAACGAGTCTAGTGCCGGGCCACTGAGGCCTATCTCACCTAAACCCAGTGGTGTCAGACCAAAGCTGGGCGTATCACCAAGACGCTCCATGGCCCCACAGGCTCTTGCAACATGTAAGTGGTAATAATTAGGAATCTGTATACACGCATTTTATAACAGATCCTGAGAATTTTCATTTTAAAGCACATTAACTGCTTTAAAGAATGTCTTTTTTATGTGTAAAGCTGTATGATAGGATTTGTTAAGAAGTGCATAGTTCTTTTCTGACAACATGTTTCCTCTTAGTTTTGGGACTATGAGATTATCTTTGTGATATAGATAACATTTGCATATTCATCTGTCTTATAGCCATCATGTCACGGGAAACAGAACCGTCACTGCTCGGGGATAGTATTCTACAGTCTACTTTCTCAGCTGGACCCTGCTTTCGACCAGAGTTTGATATTTCAGTCATTAAAGGTAAACAGATTTAGACCCTTTAAATTTCAATTGAACATGGGATGACCCAATAAGTTTTCTTTCAAATGTCTCTCTTATCGAAGAGAAAACAGTGGTGGAAAAAGCAGCAGAACCCGAGAGACACCCAGAAGAGGAGAAGAGGGACATTGAGTTGCAAACGTTACGGCTGGCATACCTCACAGCTAAGGTAAATCAGTCATGTATAAACTGTTTTCAACCTATCTGCTTTGTTAAGTCAGTGTACAATGACATTTTAAGTAAGACCACTGTTCCATGGGGAATCAAGATCTTGCCAAGTGTCCCATGCTGTGACTGATTGGCTTCTGTCTCTATGATGTTTGACTTAAAGATGGAGAGCAATACTGCAAAACTCAAAGCTGAGGCAGAGGCAAAGATCCTGCAGATAATGGAGGAAGATGAGGCGCTGCATAAAGACGTCCATGAGAAGAAGCGCCAGTACCTGCTCGCAGAGAAGAACAGGCTGATGAATGAGTTGCTGGACTTGCAGGTCAGGAAAACGTTTCCTCCGTACACTGATTTTTTCAATGTGATACATTAAACTATATTGTGAGTGATTGGAATGAAAGACATAAAGAAAATGTCACATTTTTGTCAACCAGCAACAATCATTATACTCATCATAGCTGAATTTGGAACCTACTTCAGAAATGTCTTGTTGCTATAAATCATCATCATGATTTTGCTTGTAATATAAATGAGTCCATCTGTACGGCAGAGTGTCTTAATACTATAACTGTATTTATTGCTGGAGACATTTCGCTACATTGTCATACATATTGAGGCTTCTTGGGTCACAACTTTGCTAATTGATAATAAAAAGCTGGTGAATTGGTGTTATAGTGTGTATAGTTTTAATGTAAAGCTCAGTGTTTGTGTATAAACTCTATGAATGTAGGATTCTCATCCTTCTAATCTCATCACTTTCCATCACAGATTGCTGCACTGACTCCTGTGGCAGAAGCTGCTCAGCAGTTCACAGAGCACTACAACTCGTTTGCAACCGCTGTTGACACCACCAGACATGAGCTGCCTGTCAAGAACTTCTACATTGATGGAGACCGAAGGGAATTTCTAGGTTGTAGTTACGTTGTTTGAAAGATTAAAAAATGAAAAGCTGTAGTTACAAAAAACAACATTGTTAATAGCACAAAAAAATTACTCACAAATTGGAGTCAGATTATTTTAATATTGGTAAATTAATTGGTGTATGCTAATGTAGCAAATTGTTTCAACCTAGTCATGTTCTCTTCAAACAGTTGACAGGAGCATAAACCCAAAAATACACTACAAAAATCTTGTGTTAAATACCCTGTGCTATTGTCACTGGTCACCACAGATACCGGTGTCCTATCCGTCCCTCTGATGTTTAGATATTGTTTTTTCACTTTTAAACAATGCGCTTCTGTATTCTGACAATTTGTTTCATGTGTGGATTTAAAATTGATCTTATTTATTAGTATTCTTCCATGTGACCTATCCAGCGTGAGTAACAAGAAATATGTGATGTGTTATGAATTTATTCTAAATGTTATGATAATCCTTTTGTCCTGTATCTACCCGTTATAGATAAAGCTGAGGTTTGCCTGAAGGAGAGTGAGCAGCTATTGCTGGGCTGTACAGAGGGAGATTATAAGGACAACAGCACCTCTCTTGAGTGCCTCAGGAACATCAAAATGACATCAAAAGACATCAGCCAGCAGCTTTCAGGGTAGGCACATATAGAGGACGCTGTATAAACATGGCCTCCCTTGTTAGTGTTTTGGTCTTTTGTTAGGTCACAAAGGATTTCACTGTTTGTGTAACTCAGCAACACTTTGCTTTAACTGGCTGGTTCTAACAATTCTTTGCTCTGCTTTGGTAATGAAGAACATTCTGCAGCCATTTATTATCTTATCAGGAATAGAAAATGTACTGGTTATTATGCAGTTGTTTTGTAATAGGCAACTGCCACCGAGCACCTCCTGGCTCGTCTCTCATAAGCTTACTGAGAAAGTTTAACATGCCTTTATTTGAACATATCAGCGAACCACTCGTAACACTTCTTATGATATGTGGTAAACATTTCTGTGACTTAGAGTATATGTTCATATAGTGGACACACACACATTATTAAATACAATCTGTACACAGGGCTGCACTGTGAAATTAACCTTGAGGCCGTCTCATAACCTGGCAGGGGCATTTAGCTACTACCTCTGAGGGAGGGCGCCCTTGAGCCAATAACACACACAGATATATGGGTATTACAATATAAACACTCAGTTACATACATGTATGCTAGAAGTGCTTTGTTTTGACTGTTAAAAAAGTTTTCATTTGATAGCAAAATATTGTATTTCTGTGGCTGGAAAATAAGTACATTTATTTGTAAGGAATTGAACACAGCCAATTACTCAGTAGAACCTAAAGTTGGATTACACCTGTACTCACACATTGCTGTTGCATCCTTTTTTATCTAGTGCATTTTCAGAGCTGCTGGAGCTGTCTTCATCAGCCTGTCGACATACCATCCTCGTCAAGCAGGCCGCGGAGGAAGAGCAGCTCGGTCCTGCAAGAACCCACGAGCTCTACTGCCCCAAACAGTGACAAAGTCCACACAGCATGGGATACAAAGCAAATGCACTTTGATAACCCCAATTGCCTTTGTGCCATTTGTGACATTGTGTACTGTCAAATGTTTTTGTGTGCTGTATTATGAATTTGTAAATGTAAATATGAAGTGCAAAAACAATGACTGTGTATAGATACAATATTAATAAATATAACATAAATAGAAAACAATATAAACCAGAAATAAACAAATCAACACTGCGGATGATCAGCTCCACTACACATCTCAACAAACTGTCCCACCGATATCGATCACACAACGGATGAGTGCGACCCCTTACATGAGCTTATTCCATGTATCCACATGCGTCCTCTGCCGCGCTTCGGGGGGAGATGCGCTTTGTGGTCATCAACACAACCCCTCACCCTCCAGAGGATGGACCGTGTGTGTGTGGGTGGGGGGGGGGGGGGGGGTCGAACCTCTGGCTGAGCTGCAGGGAGGATGGCGCCGCTCTCAAAATTTGTCACGGCCCCTGAGCTCCGATTAGGGCTTTTCAGAATAATACCTCTGCGTAACACGTTTGATGCTAAATTCGGATTATTATTTTTCAATCATCATTAGCAAAAGGGCAGAGTAAAAATAGAGATGAAACTTTAAGTAAAGATACAATATAGACACAAGGTAAGACAAAAAAAAAATCCATTTACAAAGTAAGGAAGCTAAATGTGTTTCTAAATGGTTCGGCAGTGGGTTGGGTGATATGGCCAAAACCTACATCAAGATAAATGTCACAGTCGTTTCTTCAAGTTGAAAGATGGATTTTTATTCCTTAGTGTAGGTTGTGGTTTTTGACTTATTGGGGAAGAGAATGACAAACACTTAATGGAACGGCAAAACATTATACAAATCTGCAGTAGATCAATTATGTGTTATACTCCGTCGCTGTATTTGCACAACGCATAAGCACTACATAGACATATATTGAATCTTATATCTCTAATGATAAAAAAATAAATATAGTTTTGTGAACAGAAAAACCTTAACCAAATAGTTTGTGTGGCCACCCTTTTCCATTTGTAACAGCACCACTTCTCTGCACATGGTACTGGTACTTGTTGGGTGGATGGGTACTTTGTTCCAGCATCTTGATCATCTGTTCATCTGTTCATCTGATGTGGAGATCAGGACTCGGTAGGGGCCACACCATCTGTTGCTCGTTCTTCTTCACTAGAGTGCTTGGGGTCGTTGTCACCCCGTGGAATGAATTTGATACTGATCAGATGCCTCACTTTTTGTATTATGTGTAGGAAAAGAATGGCATCAAAACATACCTAAACCTGTTGGACAATACTGTGTATTCACTAGATAACTGATAGGAATAAGGATACAAATCAATTTTCCTTTTGAAGAAAGATTAATTCCAATTTTATGTATTTCTTTGTTGCCTCATCTATTAACATTATTTACTCACCTAAACTTTAACTAGGAACACTCCAGTAGGCTACACCTGATTATTCTATCATAGGACAGTGCAACACAAAAAGTAATGCAGCTAGAGGTCAGCAGCTAAAGTTAATGTTCACATTAAAAATCACAATGAGGGGAAATTACTTTGATATTATTAATAGGGCCAGAGAGCCTGGTAATTGAGAGCTGGATTTTCATGTACAGCACTCAAGCACTAAGTGAAGAAAAATCATCAAGTCAGAGGAGGACTGGTTTCAGCTCGGGGAAGGACCATGGTTCAACCAGGCTGCTGCTGGGGTTGTAATCTAGGCCCCTTATTACTAATCAATCATGGTTTAAATGTCACTGCCTGTCTTAATATTGTTGCTGATCATGTGCATCCCTTTATGGCCACAATTGTAAAAAAGACGTCTCACACCGGTTTGACTAAGCTCAGTGATTTGCAAGGCCTCCACAGTCACCCCGTGTCTTCAGGTGCAGAGCAAAGAGAAGAACAACCCAACAGAAGTTTGGTGTTCCTAATAAAGTGCTCGGTGATTTGCAGACAGCACACGAGCGGGACAAACAGGCAGCCCACAATTCCGGATATGACGTTCCATCAAAACAACACTGGCTCCTTCTTATTGGACGACGCTGGAAAGTGACGACCTGCCTGAAGGTCCAATGAACCGCAGGAGAGCGCCTCGTCGCATGTGAGTACAAACCGGAGTTTTACTTCGTGTTATCTGGACTTTTCGTAGAAAATACTTGTCTGTGTCAGTAGTTGTTCCTCCACATCACACCTGCGTGGTGTGATGTGGAGGAAGCGGCATTCACGCGTTATCTGTCTTTGTTAGCTAGCTAGCTAACTGTCGGTTCTGGCTAATGGTTAGACATGAAGGGTAGCTAGGTGGTTAGCCTCACTATACACCTCCACACACTACACTATACAATGCATTTAATGCTAACGGAATGCTAATGAGGAAGCTACTAACCAAGCACGACAGACTTGACCAAATAAGTAGCTGTTTAGCTCAATTCAACAGGGATTACGATAACTTAGTGTTTCGTGTTTTTAAAAGTGATTAAAAATAACAACTAAACCATCGTTAGTGTTGAAAGGGGATTTGTTTTGTACACTTCATTCATGTCCTATAAAGGTTTTAGAGTCATAAACTGTCCTGTACACAGACTCGTCACTGTTTAGCTTAAATGTTGGAATATCCCACAATCCTGGAAACCATAACAAAGGGCTGCAATGGTTGTGTGCATGTGTCTGACTACACACTGATCACTATCTGTTGTTCACGACATTGTTCACAACTAGTGATGTGGTGACACTTCAGATGAGTGATGAAATCTCAGGAGCAACTCAAAATCCAAAGATCTTGATGACATTATAAGCTAACATTGGACCTATTTTAATAAATAGCTATGTTCGAATTCAACAGTCAGTAGTAATCACTCATAATGCAGTTATTTTTAAGTCTATGATAACATACTGGTAAGACAAATGTGGAGCTGGAAGGGAGCTTTAAACGATATGAGGACTATTTCTCTGTGTGACAGTGAGTCCTGCGCCCCAAACAAATTCAAACTTTCTTAGCACTTCTCCCTTAATTTAGATCAGAGACACATGAAATTGACCAAACGACCATGACAACTTTCAGTGAGATCTGTGATGGTGCTGCTCAAAAGTGTGATGATTTACCACGGAAAAACCCCAGGTTTGATGAGGACCATCATAAGATAAGCTGGTGGTCCTCCCTTTCATAAAGTAGATCTGTGAGATGTTTAATCACACGTTCATCTACTTCTTAACCTCCTCAAACAGCTCTCACTCGCAGAGGAGGGATGCACTGGCAGGAGGAGAGTGGAGGCCGAGGAACCAGGAGCAATGGCGAGGCCCGGACAAAGCCTGGGTGAGACGGGAGGAGGAGGGCGAGAGACATGAGCCGCAGGGGAGAGAGACGGTGCCCAGGGGGACCTGCCAGACCATGTGTCCTGCTCATGAGCTGCAGGTTCGTCAGGCACAGAACTGCCTGCACCGCTTCGAGATATTAGCAGGTACAGAAACCCACCGTCCGCCCCGTGGAGACCCCTTACGCGCTGTCAAGGAGTATTCCAGACCAGCAGCTGGGAAAGATGCAACAACCCCCACTGACCTCCGTCCACCTGCTGTGCTGCTGAAAACTGTTTGTTACCTGATCGATGACATCGCTGCCTCCACCAATCTGCATCCATGGACTGAGGCGAGTAGTATTTACACATCTTTTTTGCCGGCCCTTCAGTTTAGTATCGTCAGCTATATTAATGAAATTGTTTACATAGTGTCCAAAAGTTTGGCATCATTTACAAACCTTTTCTAACAGTTGGAACTTCACTGAAGATTAAGTTTACAAGCAGTTTTCTAAAACAGCCTGATGTAAGCTTCTGCCAAAACATCATGAACCTAGTGGAGATGTTCAGCTGTAACACATAAAACTCCCAATGGGTTGTGTGTCATCCAATCTTTCCCTGTGTTGTAATCGGCATAATATGTTGGAGGAAAAATGGTCAAACTCTGAATGTGTGGTGGTCATAAAATGTCCTGAAAACAAAAATCTGTACAACTGATTTTGTTCATTTTTCATTGCAATATTGAAATGACAATCATAGATGCATATCTTATCTTTAAATCATTTTCATCTTTTAGGTCTACGGCTTTGTTTTTGATCGGCTGCGTGGTGTGAAGCAGGACATGATTATCCAGCGGGTGTCTGGTTCGGACTGTGTGTTAATATTAGAGCGAACGGTGCGTTTCCTCATCTATGCCTCTTACCGTCTCTGTGGCGAGCCGCTGCGTCTCTACGACCCACGGATCAACGACACACACTTACAGGAGAATCTGAGCTGGCTGCTGGATTGCTACAAAGCAGGAACAGAACAGCATCCGAACCAGGAGGAGTTTCAAGCTCTTGGTCTTCTCTACAACTTGGGTTAGTTATTAATTGCAAAGTTAAATGCTTAACAGGGTTTTTTGCAGCGGCATATTTAAATGTTTGTTGAGGCATTTAATACAAATTGAAAGTGCCGATTAATTATTAATTGCTCCTCTTGTGCACTGCAGATTCTTTACTCCTTTGTCCTTTGTGGAAGTTACATAAAAGGTGTGTTTAGAAGCCATGTTTGCTGTATTTGCTGATCATTTTCCATTTTCTTCGTCCCTGCCAGGTTCATCTCGTGCCGTGCGTCACATTATGGAGCTCCCTGAACCGCTCCACAGCACCCCCGCCATCAGCCTCGCTCTGTCCATCAACCGGGCTTATCTGGAGCGAAATCCGGTGCGCCTGCTCCGATTGGCTCAGCGGTTGAACTTCCTGCAGAGCTGTGCGCTCCACCGGCACCTGGCGACAAGTCGTAGAGATCTGCTGCACATATTCAGCTACGGATTCAGCAGCCGCAACTGTCGCTTTCCTCTCCACAGACTAGCTCAGCTCTTGTTCTTAGACCAGTCGCTCACAGTCCAGCTCTGCCTGTCTTACGGAGTGGAGGTTACCCAGGACGACCAAGTGGTTTTCTCCAAGACTGCTTTCACTGAGCCGGAACAAGGGAAACTGCACTGTAAACAATATCACAACATAGTAGCTGAGAAACAGAGAGACCTCACTGTCAGGAGTATCATTGATGGTTGTGCTTGAGACAAAGAGACAAAGGGGGGGTCAACTAGAATGGTGCATACCTCCACTAAGGTCCAACAGTCCCCTTAAATTAAATCAAGCTGAACCAAATTTCAGACACTCTCAGATGTGTAGAGTTTTCATCATGTGTTTTTCCTTGTTAAATATTTAAAATTTCAAGAAACGCAATGCTAGGCCAATGCTTAAACATTTTGTATTTTACTATGGAGCCCCTAAAGTCCTGATAGGTGATTTTTTTTTTGATCTTGTGCACACAAGATCAAATTTGTCTGCAAAGTAAAGTTCTAATTGGATTATATTTACAAAAACAAAGGAGTATGTTGCCTTTTATAGCCTTTAAAAGTTTGTTCTTAGCAGATACTCAAAGTTGAAAGCTAGATTAACCGAGTTCTTTCAATCACGGTGGCTGCTTGTGGGAAACTGACGTAGTTAGAAATGCAAATAAATTTGTCAATTGTGTGCAACAGATAAAAAAAAAACAGCACAATTTGGTGCTCCATATTTTTCTCTTTTCCTTTGGTTGAATTTCAGTCTTGGTGCTCCCATCGAGGACACTTAATGTTGACATGTTTTACCAGGACATGATTCTGATTCAGCCATGGATTTGCCATATACCTACAGAGTGGCATCAGTCAGAAAAATAAGTTATCATCTTGGTTCTAAATGTTTTTTATTTTTTGTATCCTTGTAAGCACTTGGGGCCCTGGAAGATGTGAATTGTTTTTTATCATGTTACTGTGTTCATTCAGTATTTCAGTTAACCTGCTGGAAACTACTGTGCATCGGCCTTTATTCACTCTTAATACGCTGTACCTCAGAGTTATGTCAATAAATTTTGTTATGAAAAGAAAAAACGCCTTTTTCCACTGTAATTTGAACTCGTTTCTCTGCACCACAGCTTATTCACCACTTGGGGGCAGCAGATGTTTGTACGCATTACGGGCGTAATTTAACTTGTGGAGGGACAGGAGGCTAAATCAGATATAATCCTGCTCGAAACAGGGTTTGTGTGGTGTTGCGATTCTAGCAGCGGACGTGGAGGTTGTTTTCCAGTGCAGGAGGAGCCGGCTGCAGCTGGGGGCTCATTGTTTCACAGATGGCAGCGGGAAACCAGAGAGTATGACACCAGAGAGTATGTGCCATGTGCAGGTAAACTTGTGAGGAGCTGCGGGGTCCTGTACCTCTCACACTGGGGTTAGTCATGCTCCCTGTGCACAGAGAGGAGGCATTGAAGAGAATGAATCGCAGCCTGCAGCTGATCGTCTGCTGACTCGCTGCTGCAGGAAGCAGAGGATCGAGAGAGATCCGCAGGAAGGATCGGACATGTCCAACTTTTCTTTACTGTGATCCAGTCTTTTCTTTGGCGCGCTGCAGTGGGAGGACGCTTTTACTCTATTTGTAATGCTGAAATATGAGAGAACGGAACCGGGGCGGGTGAAGAAGGCACATGGGAGAGGACTGCCTGTGTACTCTGGGCTCTAGAAGAAGAAGAAAAAACACTCGCACACACTAAAGGGTTTTTTTACTTGGAAGATTGATTTTGTTTTTTTGGCGATGATTGCAAAAAGCAGATCTTTGGTTCCGGGACTCTGAAACTCTCTCTCTCACTCTCTCTCTCTCTCTCTGCACACCTACAACCAAAACCTCAATGGATACGTAGACGCGAGAGAGTTGCGGACGCACACGGTGCTGTTCAAACTCCCATTTAACTTTCTCCCTCGAGCTCCCAGATCCAGCCTCCTCCAGGGGAGCGGAGGACTGGGAGCCCTCGTTCCCGCAGGATCTCGCTCCCACTGAGGCCACGACATGTTGCGCTCGTCTCTGACAGCCTGGAGTCTCTGCTGGACCTTGTTCCTGTGCAACGTGAGCCCCAGTTGTGCACAAGACAGACAGTAAGTATGAGCCAGTGTGTTGCATGTCCTGCAGTTGCTTTGCTACAATACTGTAACTACTCCATGTCTCTCCTGTTCACTGCAGCTGCACTCGTCCAAACCTGCAGGGAAATACAGTTTGATTTCTCTCATTATCTGACCTGTAGCCATAGAAACTCGAATATCTCATGAAGCTATGTGCAGGGAGCTTCTTTGTAGCGGATCTGTGATATTTACTGTATAACAACACATGCCCCTGTCTGTCACGTTGTCATGTGAGGAGTTTAATGCCATTGCACCTAATGTCACAACACATTGTCAGGCATGTTTTTTTAGACCTCTCATTCCAGTTACATGTTATTGAACTACTGAGCAGATCAGTAAGCAGTCATACATGTTATTGAACTAGTGAGCAGTCATACATGTTTTCGGGCTAGTGAGCAGTCATACATGTTATTGGGCAAGTAAGTAGCCCTGTATGTTATTGGACTACTGATCAGCCATACATATTATTGGACTGGTGAGCAGACTAGTGAGTTGTCATACAAGTTATTGAAGTTGCCACACAGTTATTGGACAATCGAGCAGTCATACACGTTATTGGACAGCTGAGCAATCATGCATGTTATTGAGCTAATGCTTCCACTGTAGTAGTCATACATGAATGACTGCTGCAGTGGTAGTAGTGGTAACCCTAAACCTAACCAATTCAATATGGCTTCTTTATCAGCATTTAATGTGTTATTAAACCCTACATATGTTATTTAATTAATGTAAAATAAGTACTATATAGATATTCTTATATCTCAAAATGAACGGGTTGCGTCAGTGGCCAGTTATATTAGGATTATTCCAGCAAACCAGATTTTAAAAAGATTTACTTTAGTTTCTCCCATGCCATCTGTGCGGCTGTTGTTTTAATTCTGACCTTGAGAGTTGTGTTGCTAATAGTGAAGAGTTGAAAAGAATTCTTCCATGTTGCCCAAGGGGGTAAAGGAGGTAAAGAATGCAGCTCAATGTAGGAAATAAACCCCCAAAATACCAATTTACTCACAAATGCTTGATCTACAAAAGAGAGCTCACATTGTTGACATGTATTAACCAACTCTCAGCTTAAGGGTGAATTTTGGGCAAAAGGGCTCAGAACATGAAACCATGTGACGAGCAAAGAGCTGACTGTTTAGGACTTCACCTACAAAGGAGAACATAAATCCTTCTCAGGCAGCGAGCAGCGGCTCTCAGCTGAGGACAAAAGTTGGGCAAAAACAATGAGAACTTGAGCACATCAGGACCATGTGACTGAAATAAACATGGTCTCCACCACCTGATCCGGACCCATCCGAGAGCTGGTTAAACTCACTGTAGATCAAACGCACAGAGTCAATTTCCTCGTATTATCTTCTCTCTTTTTTTCCCGAAGCCTTATTTTCCAGGGGGATTTTCTCCTTACTCTCTTTCTCTCCCTCTCAGGAACTGCAGTTGCCTCTGGCTGTAATGCAGCCCTGCTGTAATGCCAACCACCTGATCTTTCAGGCATGCAATTGGGTTTGTGCTCGAGGCTTTTGCTCACTCCTAATTTGTGTGATCTTCGGTTAAGTTCTTCAGCGGGTGAGCGGGCCTGTTTGCCTTTAAGAAGTGGAGTCTTAGTGTGAGAGAAGTGGTTTGATCAAACACAAAGGTACTTAGAGTTAGATTGGTTCAGGTACGCCTGCAACATCTGGGTGGCATAACAGATTGTTTTTTTACTTTAGTCAAATCAATTCATGCTCACAAATAATAGAAGTAGCTGAATGATGATCACTTTTATCATCACTCCATCAAGCTGGTTCTGCAGCACCATCCCTAACAAGAGCTCCTGTTTTTCTACCTCTGTTACCTGAGCTACATGCTGCTCTGTGCCAGATGTCATCTTCTTCTTTCCCCCAAATAAAACTTAAAGTGGGCCTTTTCCCCCCCCCTAGACTTTTTTTTTTTATAATCATCAAAGAATGACCTTTGCACCGTGACCTCAGGGACAGGCTCCTTCCCTCAATTAAATGGCAGAGCGACTGTGTGGAATCTCAGTCGTTAGTTTTCAAAAACAGACACCGAGGGTTCTGTCAGAGGTGCCAGACCACCCAAAGAAAACACTCGGGGCAGAAAGCTCCTTGGCCGACAGGTAACGTGTCCCTGGTAACTGTTGCAATTAAACTTGATCTCCCCACACAGATCCATGTGGTATGTCCCTGTTTGTATGTGCTGTTGCCGTGTGCGTGCATCTTGTTTGTGCAAGTGAACAACACTGCGTGTCAATCAAAGGTCCCGAAGGTGGCTGTATTAGTTTTTTGCTATTCTGGCCATATTCACCATTTATCACATGAGCCAATGTGGGTTCACACCCAGATTACACCTCGCCTGGAGTAACACGTTTGCCCAAAAAAAATTCCAATTTTGTTTTGGGATATTTGGGCCACATTTACATTTTTTACAATATTTGCTATTTGTCAATTTTGCCACAAGAAGGCCCGAACTGTCCCACATCCATATGCTATCGGAAAAAAATATCCACATCCATCATATGTTTACCCTCTTCCTGTCAAATGTCCTTCTCTGACCTCTCCTTTTGTTTCTCCTACTCTGCCCACCCTCATATCCTCATCTCTCCTTCCCTCTTTTTTTTGCTTTCTCCATCCTTCTCTCTCCACCTTGCCTTCTTGTTCCAGGGGTTATTTGGTTGCTGCACCCTCTGTGTTTCGAGCCGGCGTGGAGGAGAGTGTGAGCGTAACCATCTTCAATGCAAAGGCAGAGACCCGGGTCCAGGTGCAGCTGTCGGTGAAGGGCCAGACGGTGGCTCACGGCCACGGCTCAGTGCTCGGTGAGAACAAATTCTGAAGCTACGGCGCGTTATACTTTTGAAAGAGAAAACTAGCACTGACAGGTCGAGCTGTGAGATGCGTGCTTTGTGTGATTTATTCAGAAGGATGTTGAGATCACACAGGCAGGGACGCAGGCACAAACATATGAGGAACACACACAATGTCTTCCACTACCGTGTGCTCCTGACCAGCCTGAGTTCTCATTCACATCATCTATGATTGGAGGCTTCAGTTATAGCTCGTCCCACCAACCGCTTAGTGTATACAGAGTGGGATTTGTTTGACGGCACCATTAATATATGGTGCTAGCTCTGCCTTAGAGTGGCATGGAGATGGGCTGCAGCTGGATGTCGTGCTCAGCCAGGACGAGAACCTCCGGGCAAATATTTATACCATCGTACTGGTGATTACCCTGATAGGGGAGAACAGAGATGTATATTCATGTGGCAAAATATCCCTCTTTAAATAATCTCATTGTTTCTCTTTTAGACAAAGGCACCGTCAAACTCAAGGTGAGTCAGCTCCTGCCACTTGGTTAACATTTGCTTCCCGAGCACAGTGTCCTACACTGCGTGCACGTTGCTGCTCTCAGGGATGTTTAGCGGTGACAGCTGCACAGTAGTGAGAGCCTCTCGAGCGCTGTGTGCACATTGCTCAGGCAACATGCAAATCAACACTAACATTATTTGTAATGCAACATCTGTCTCAGCTCATTCATTGGGAGTAAGGTAACAGCCTCAGTATAATATGCAACAGCTGTTGACGTGCATGTATGGTCCGCCGCTCCCAAAGGCTGGAATAGATAATCTAGTATGCACGACTCGATTCTTCCCCTCTGCCTCCCTCCTCCTCTCCCCCTTGCTCTCCCCACCCCCCGCCTGTACTCCCCTCCCTGTAACCTCCACCCTCATTCTCGTGAAATAAAGTCATGTAGAGTGAGCAGTGTTATCGCTTGGCATCTTCCTCTGGTGTTTAAATGTAGTTCTCTTGTTGTTCTGTAGCTTGTGTTCCCCTTGAACAAAATCTTAAATCTTAAGTCAGGTGGAATAATTCCTGATAGAATGCAGCCATCGAGAGTAAACACTTCAATCCTTTCCCCCACTGACCTAATTCGGTTCTGGTAAATCCAGTCTCGATCCTTCCTCTGTTTGCACTCATGTGTGTGAATGTGCCACCAGGTTCCCTACGGGCTCAGAGGCCAGGCCCACCTCAAGGTATGGGGAAACCGTCACCTCACCGAGGGCGGCTACATCTTCCACAACTACACCACCGTCACCGTGGAGAGCAAGGGCACGACTGTCTTCATCCAGACCGACAAGCCCGTCTACAAACCCAAACATAAAGGTTCCCACATAGTGCATCTGCTAGATAGTCAGTAGAAACTTGAATTGAGGATTAGGTCAGATGAAATAGTGGCCACTCTTTTTGACAGATTTCTTTGAAGATTTCTTTAGTCTTTCTGTCTTTCCTTGGGCTGACACTGTGACACTCTGACAAACATTGTCATAAAAGTCCAGCTACGAACGCTTACTTTAAGACTGCACATCCATTCTCCACTTCCATGCCGATTCTCACCCACAATGCCACAGTCCATCAGTCTTTTTCCAAATCTGGTCATGTAGCCCAGTTACATTTGTGTCTAAATATAATCCCACAGAAAAAGCACAGGAAATTAAACCAAACAGCAGTTTAAGGACATACATTTTACAACATTTACATCCAATTTACCAGCTTATTTACTACATTTGAAATCACTTGGTCACATTGTATTTGGTCCAAAAGCTGTTTCAACTCAAGGAAATGTGTCATATTTACAATATATTCTACTTAAAATGATACAATAAAAGTGTCAATGAGACAGTTACAGCATCCAACTTGTACATTAAGATAAATATCAGTCCCCTAAACACACAGATATTCTAAATAAAGACCCATGAATCAATCTTTAAGAAATCAATGACAATGTCTAAAACTACCTTTCTTACAACGTTAAAGAAAAAACCTGGATCTGCCCCCTGATCTTCTTCTCAGACCCATATCACTTTCGACCAACAAGTTTTGTGGAAATCAGTTCAATAGTTTGTGTTTATATAATAAGCACTGTGATTTTGTGTTACTGTAAATATTATGCAGTGTCTTGATTGGGACATAACTTTGCACCAATTTTGTTGATCTGGTTCAAATGCATCAAGGTTTTCGTGTTGAGCTGATGTAAACATTGTTTTCTTTTTCTGCCTTTAGTGCTGATCAACATCTACACAGTCACCCCCGACCTGAGGCCAGTAAATGACAAGGTAAATGGAAGATTATGCCGTGTAAATAAAAGTAGAACATGCCTAAAAAAACACTCCAAACATAACTCATCAATCTGGATGAATGTGAGAAGAATTTATTAAAAAATTCCACAAAAAATGATTTGGATTTTAACGCAAAATCTATAATTCTGGAGCTCTTTAGTGCAGAAACTACAGATTCTGAATCTGATATCGTTTAACAACACAGACTAACTTCTCAGTCTCTAATCGGCGAAATTATGAGGAGAAGCTTCGCACTCTGAGCGCGAGCGAGAAATGTACAGTCACCTATTTACAGAAGCTCAGGGAGAGTCCTTTCTCCTGGAATGTTAGCAATGGCTCCAAATATACTGTGCAACTGTGCGGACAGATGGTTTATTGATGTTTGCAGCTATAAAGGTCTGCTGCTGGTAAAGGGCAGCGCTCACTTTCACAGATGGATGATTGTTGGATAAGGAATGAGAGGGGAGGTGAAGCAGAGGATCCTCTCTGGACTTTCAAGATTTTTTTATTTTTCAAATCGAATTCATAACATCTTGTGCTTGTCTCTCTCTCTCTCCTGTTTTTGCAGATTGAGGCGTATGTTTTGGTGAGTGGAGGCTGGCAGGGACCACCCAGGGTTGGCTGAGCCGTGTCCGGGAGGGGACAGTGGCAATTTGAGTTCCCAGACTAGTTGGAGATTATAGAGCATAAGTCCAGGCAGCTCACCTAGATAACAGGGTGCTCTATGGAACAGTGCAAGGATAAACAACACCAACAGATACTCCTCTTCTCTCTCTCCCTCTTGTGTACTTGCTGACCTTGCTAATTTATCGTCTCTCTGCTCACATTCTGAGACGTCTGGAGGGTTGAATAACAGGTTGTTGTTCACATAGACGATTTTGTTTACTACCTTCTTACCGTCAGCGTATTTCTCACCCGAGGAAAAGATCTGATAGCATTTTAACACTGGTCGGAGACAGGAGCTAAGTCTCCGGGTCAAGTTCAGGTCAATGATTGTTAGGCCTACCATTGTTCAGCACCTTAATGTAAAACCTGAACAATGTTTTTGTCTCCCAATTCGATCTTTCAGGATCCAAGAGGATCCAGGATGGTTCAGTGGAAGAGTCTGAATTCTGTCTGTTGTGGTAAGACACATCTTCTGAAGTGTGTTGACACCATCATAGTTTAGGTCCTATGTCCATATTTCATCGTAGATTTCTCTTTGTGATATTTTGGACTGTAACCACACAGTAACATGTGCATCTTTCATAATTCAACAGCACTTTAATTTTCATAACAGGAGTGTATACTGTTAATAACATGTTTCTCTCCTATTTTCTCTCTGCTATAGGGGTTGTGAACACCAGTTTCCCTCTGTCTGACCAGCCTGTGTTTGGAGAGTGGTTGATCTTTGTGGAGGTGCAGGGCCACACCTATAACAAGTCGTTTGAAGTGCAGAAATATGGTGAGAGCCTGCACGTGTTGTTTTTAGCCCTGTGGGTGCTTTCAGTCATCCTCAGTTGTGTTTTGAACACCTAATTATCTATGTTTAGAGAATGTTTTACTATGTTACTATTGTATAAAATGGTTGGATTTAATACAATTCGATACATTTAAAAATGCAGGTAGCATGAAAGTGGGTGATGTAACTGGAAAGTTATCTTCTGCTGCCTTGTTCACAGTGATGCCCAAGTTTGAGTTGATGATCGATCCGCCACGTTACGTCCGGGACCTGAACTCATGCGAGCAGGCGACTGTCAGGGCAAGGTAAGTCACTTAACATTCATCAGAGAACATATCGCACAGATGTTCTCGAACAGCATTTCACAAGGGGGGACTTTTGTTTTGCTGACCAACCCGTAAAATGATGTTACCTGCAGCTCTGTTTTTTATATTCATCGTGCTTTTTTTCTACACACGTTTCTTGGTTCCCTGACCTTGGCTGTCCTGTAGATGTAGCAGTCTGACATGTTGATGTTGTTCAGGTACACCTTTGGGAAGCCAGTGACGGGGAAGATGACGGTGAATATGACGGTGAATGGAGTGGGCTACTACCGTCATGAGATGGGCCATCCTGTGATCAAAAATATGGAGGTCTGTTTATTTATTGAATCGATGATATCTTAATGCTCCGATTTATTTCAGATCTGGTATTGAAACAAGTTTTTGACTTTAGGTATTTATCGATGATTGGTACTATAACTCTATTCTATAAATTCTAAATATGTGCATCCTGTGCTTTTCTCAGATGAACGGCTCTGCAAACTTCAGCCTGTGTGTTAAGGACATGATGCCCCTGGATGTAGCCGATCACTTCAGGGGCACGGTGAGCATCTGGGCGTCGGTGACCAGCGTCGACGGCAGCAGGCAAACCACGTTCGACGATTCCACGCCCGTCCACAAGCAGCTCATCGACATCAAGTACTCGAAGGACACACGTAAACAGTTCAAGCCCGGTCTGCCTTACAAAGGGAAGGTGAGACAGCCAGAACTGATTTAACTCACTTTTTTTTATCACCTGACAGATAACGATCAATCTCGTCATTATTGATTGTCTATTTGTCGTGTCCGCTGCTTATAGATCGAAGTTACTTTCCCTGATGGAAGCCCAGCTGATGGGGTGAGGGTGCGTGTTAAGGCGGAGCTGACCCCCAAGGACAACATCTACACCAGTGAACTGATCTCCAAGGATGGCCAGGCCACCTTCGAGATCCCGTCCATCCCCACTGCCGCCCAGTATGTCTGGCTAGAGGTCAGTGGTCTTTAGATTTATGTCATTTCCACAGAGTGAAGTGAGGCGGTCGTTTTAAGTAAATATTATGAAGAGTAACAACTTTTTTTTATTTTCTTGCTGTAGACCAAGGTAACATCTATTGATGGAAAGACAGTAGGAGACCAGTACCTGCCCAGCTACCTGTCCATCAGCAGCTGGTACTCTCCCAGCAGGTGTCACATCCAGATCCAGAGCCCCAGCACCTCCCTCAAGGTAAGTGTTGCCCTCTGAGTGTAGTGTGTTTTGCATCGTTGTTGCATCACAGTGCCCTCAGTGTCGTTACAGCACGGTTGTATATTTCTGTGTGTGTAGATCGGTCAAGTGGCAGAAGTGGCTCTCAAGTCCACCTGTCCCTGTAACTTCACCCTGCACTACGAGGTGGCGTCCAGGGGGAACATCATCGTGTCGGGCCAACAGCCGGCCAACCTGACCGCCTCTCACCGAGGGAAAAGAGCCACCGTCACCTTTGATAAAAACATTCACACCACCGACCTTCCACCTTCTGCCTCCAGTAAGCACATGGATCATATCCCATTATGACAAATTTAACAGTATCTTTATTTGCTGGATTTTATTCTCTGGATTTTGGTCACCTTCCTTTAACCTCGCATCTCTCTGCCAGGTGTCTCGGGCTCCTCCTCCCAGGCCGAGGTGGACAGCTGTGTGACTTACCTCCGTTTCCCTGTCAGTCACAGCATGGCGCCCCTCAGCCGCCTGCTGGTCTACTACGTCAGGGAAAACGGCGAGGGGGTCACAGACAGCCTGCAGATCCCTATCCAGCCCGAGTTTGAGAACAAGGTTTGGAAACAGAGTGACACATATTCTGTTTTTATTCACCCAGAAAGTATTAAATCTGTATATTTATTGGTATTTTAACACAAGCTGAGATCTTAAACTTCCCAAACATTGATGTTAATTAAGGCCTTTTTCTGTTATTGTAAGACTAACTGCCTCATATATTATTTATTAAAACCTGGGGAAATGGTGTGCTCTCTGTATACATTTGGGAGCTGAGCCCGAGTATCCGTGCACCAGCTCTGTGCACAGTGTAATGTCTGTAAACAAACAGCTGTGTCGGCCTGGGAGAGATCCCCCAGTTCCTGCCTGCATTCGGTGGAGTTAACTCCCTGAAGTATTTACAGCTCCCTGGTATGCCATTACAACACTCAGTGTGTGTGTGTGTGTCTGTGTGTGTGTGTGTGTGTCGGAGGAGGGGAGGGTGGGGTTGCGAGGGCATGATGAGACGGAGGCCATGCGGGCCGCAGCCAGATGAGTGGGGTCGTGACAGCAGAGGATGACAAGTGACTGAGTGGTGAAAGGAGGGCAGTGGAACCGATTAACGGGGCTAATTTGTGGCCACAGGGCTGTTGAAGAAAGCTTTGATGGGTGAAAGTTTACGGCCGACTCTCGCATCCCTCCTCTCTCAAAGGCTGTAGTTTTCCACTCTCTCCGTCCTGTTGTTTTTCCAACCATATCTTACTCAACACTACCGAACTGATGTTGTTTCCATAACGACACGCAAATTGCCTCTCTGCAAACACAAGTGCTGCCAACAAGTGCTGACTTGATTGAGGAAATTAATTAAACGTTTGATTCGCAGGAAATTAATGACGGCAATTTTATAAATTGATCTGTCACTTATGTTATTTATCAGGGAAACTGGAGTGCACTGGTTCCAGCTTTTAAAGGTGGGGATCATTGGACAGTTATTTAGACAAATCAAACTAATTGAATATGTCAACTTGGGCTCTATGGAATTCTGCACAGGCTTTTTAACTATTTGCTGACATTTTATAGCTAATGAGTAATTTAAGTAATAACAAAACAACATTATTAAATATTGTGTAATTAAACAGGAGTAGGACAGTCCCTTTATTAACCCACTTTTATACACACTAGATCCAGATTTAATTTGGATCTGCACCAAATTGCACATGTCGGGAATGTTTTCATCAAGATCCATGAAATGAAAAAGTCCTACCTTCAAGAAAAAGGGGTTTTTCATAAACTTTCTAAGAAACAAGCAAATATTCAATCGTTAAATAATAATTGTTCGCAATAATTGTTTGTAGTAATTGTTCATATCAACCCTACTCACTGGATTGGTTGAACCTGATTTTGTGGTTTAGAGAAAGTGATTTCTTGAGAAAAAATAAAATGCCCATCAGCTGTATATGTTGTGTTGTATGAATTTCAGGTGTCTGTTTCTCTGTCAACTAATGAGTCCATGCCAGGCGACCCAGTGACGCTTCACGTGAAGGGAGAGACGGGCTCATGCGTCTGTGTGGCCACTGTGGATAAAAGTCTTTACTTGCTGAAGCCCGACTTCCAGCTCAGCATGGAAAAGGTTGGTCATATAATCGCTAAATTTCAATTAGATGTAATTAAATAGGATTAAATTACAGTGTAGCTATAGTCAAATTTTACTGTGAAAATGCTCATTGTGAAAGAATGAATGTATGTTTTGTGTCACTTCATCTAAAGGAGTTGACTTAAGCTAAAAGGCCCTTTTGGTTTCTGATATATTGCGTCACTAAGTTAACGTTACCGTGTGTGTGTGTGTGTGTGTGTGTGTGTGTGTGTGTGTGTGTGTGTGTGTGTGTGTGTGTGTGTGTGTGTGTGTGTGTGTGTGTGTGTGTGTCTGTGTGTGTGTGTGTGTGTGTGTGTGTGTGTGTGTCTGTCTGTCTGTCTGTCTGTCTGTCTGTCTGTCTGTCTGTCTGTCTGTCTGTCTGTCTGTCTGTCTGTCTGTCTGTCTGTCTGTCTGTCTGTCTGTCTGTCTGTCTGTCTGTCTGTCTGTCTGTCTGTCTGTCTGTCTGTCTGTCTGTCTGTCTGTCTGTCTGTCTGTCTGTCTGTCTGTCTGTCTGTCTGTCTGTCTGTCTGTCTGTCTGTCTGTCTGTCTGTCTGTCTGTCTGTCTGTCTGTCTGTCTGTCTGTCTGTCTGTCTGTCTGTCTGTCTGTCTGTCTGTCTGTCTGTCTGTCTGTCTGTCTGTCTGTCTGTCTGTCTGTCTGTCTGTCTGTCTGTCTGTCTGTCTGTCTGTCTGTCTGTCTGTCTGTCTGTCTGTCTGTCTGTCTGTCTGTCTGTCTGTCTGTCTGTCTGTCTGTCTGTCTGTCTGTCTGTCTGTCTGTCTGTCTGTCTGTCTGTCTGTCTGTCTGTCTGTCTGTCTGTCTGTCTGTCTGTCTGTCTGTCTGTCTGTCTGTCTGTCTGTCTGTCTGTCTGTCTGTCTGTCTGTCTGTCTGTCTGTCTGTCTGTCTGTCTGTCTGTCTGTCTGTCTGTCTGTCTGTCTGTCTGTCTGTCTGTCTGTCTGTCTGTCTGTCTGTCTGTCTGTCTGTCTGTCTGTCTGTCTGTCTGTCTGTCTGTCTGTCTGTCTGTCTGTCTGTCTGTCTGTCTGTCTGTCTGTCTGTCTGTCTGTCTGTCTGTCTGTCTGTCTGTCTGTCTGTCTGTCTGTCTGTCTGTCTGTCTGTCTGTCTGTCTGTCTGTCTGTCTGTCTGTCTGTCTGTCTGTCTGTCTGTCTGTCTGTCTGTCTGTCTGTCTGTCTGTCTGTCTGTCTGTCTGTCTGTCTGTCTGTCTGTCTGTCTGTCTGTCTGTCTGTCTGTCTGTCTGTCTGTCTGTCTGTCTGTCTGTCTGTCTGTCTGTCTGTCTGTCTGTCTGTCTGTCTGTCTGTCTGTCTGTCTGTCTGTCTGTCTGTCTGTCTGTCTGTCTGTCTGTCTGTCTGTCTGTCTGTCTGTCTGTCTGTCTGTCTGTCTGTCTGTCTGTCTGTCTGTCTGTCTGTCTGTCTGTCTGTCTGTCTGTCTGTCTGTCTGTCTGTCTGTCTGTCTGTCTGTCTGTCTGTCTGTCTGTCTGTCTGTCTGTCTGTCTGTCTGTCTGTCTGTCTGTCTGTCTGTCTGTCTGTCTGTCTGTCTGTCTGTCTGTCTGTCTGTCTGTCTGTCTGTCTGTCTGTCTGTCTGTCTGTCTGTCTGTCTGTCTGTCTGTCTGTCTGTCTGTCTGTCTGTCTGTCTGTCTGTCTGTCTGTCTGTCTGTCTGTCTGTCTGTCTGTCTGTCTGTCTGTCTGTCTGTCTGTCTGTCTGTCTGTCTGTCTGTCTGTCTGTCTGTCTGTCTGTCTGTCTGTCTGTCTGTCTGTCTGTCTGTCTGTCTGTCTGTCTGTCTGTCTGTCTGTCTGTCTGTCTGTCTGTCTGTCTGTCTGTCTGTCTGTCTGTCTGTCTGTCTGTCTGTCTGTCTGTCTGTCTGTCTGTCTGTCTGTCTGTCTTGACATGAATATGTTTCCTTTGTGCAGGTGTTTAAGGAGCTGGTAGATTTTGATGTGTCGGATGCCTTCGGAATTCCTAAAGACGACGGACACTTCTGGTGGCCGGGGCTGTCGTCAAAGAGACGCAGACGGTCCTCCGTGTTTCCGTGGCACTGGGACATCACCAAGGACGCACGCTTTGCTTTTACAGTGAGAACAAACACGTAGTTGAAGGACATTCAGCGATGGCGCACAGATGAAGAAATTATAATTTAGTGTCTGTTGCTCTGTATGTTCAACGCAGGAATCAGGGCTGGTTGTGATGACAGATATGGTGAGTTTGAACCATCGGCAGAGCGGAGGAATGTACACAGACGAGGCCGTCCCTGCGTTTCAGCCGCACAGCTCCACCTTAGTGGCTGCCATGCACTCACGCCCTACAACCAGGTAACGCACCTGATATAGAGATGTCATAGCTTCTCTCTGGGCATCAGCTAACCTCGCTGAGAAGCCTTAAAATCCTAATATTGTCATGTTCTCGGCTAAAGTAGGACAGAGCATTTTAGCAGATTGAGTCAGTAGCTTCTTCTGAATCAAAGCCTAAAACATGTTTATATTTCTACTTTTTATGTGTGTTTTTGTTTATTTTCATGTTTCTTATGTACTTTTACTTCGAACTGTCTGACTTATAGCTTTAAGAAAATGTATAATAAACATAATAATAAAGATCATATTAACTGATATATAATTTATAGGAGGCAAAATATTTGTTTTTGAATACAGTCAACAAAGGTAACTATGTGTGACTGAATCTCAACAAACAGTGAGCTGGGTTGAGGTTCATTCAGTTGTTGATGTTCACATATTTGCTGTTTAGTTAAGTTATTGATGAACGTTTGCTGTGATCTCTGACTGGACCACACACAGCTCTATGGTCAGTACTCTTTCTGATAACACAGAATGTGAAACCAAGCCCACGAGAGAGAGCAATAATTACTTCATGATCCCGACAATTATAAACTGGCTATACACATCTCAGTGTCATGCCTGGTTTAAATAAGGTTTTAGATTTAAGGAATAATGGGGGAAAAAAGTTGATTTGTTGCTTTGTCCATATTTTAAGTCGACTTCCCTCAAAGAGAATCCTCCTCGTTCGAGTGATGAACGTTAAACACATGACGTGACTCGGAAGATGTCAGCGTGGAATTCAGAATACTACACTGTCCAATTATGGTGTTGTTTTATTGTGAGCAGCTGAAGCCTTTTATTGATGTCAGCTTGTGTTTTGGTTGCAGAGCCGAGAAGCGGAGGCGTACATTTTTCCCAGAGACTTGGGTGTGGCACTGCCTCAACATCAGGTATTTAAATCTCTATATAAACATTTCTCTCTCTCGTGTGTGTGTGTGTGTGTGTGTGTGTGTGTGTGTGTGTGTGTGTGTGTGTGTGTGTGTGTGTGTGTGTGTGTGTGTGTGTGTGTGTGTGTGTGTGTGTGTGTGTGTGTGTGTGTGTTACATGCCTGTGGTGAAATATATCAGGTGCACGAGACAAGAGGAAACGAGAGAAGAGACGGGAAGAGGAGAGAGGGAAGAAAAGAATTAAAAATGCGACTAAGGAGATAGATTCTTAGAGGGTATGAAAACATGTGAAGTCAGGACAAAAAGAATGTTGGAAAGGAGTGAGTTAAGATAAGATAGATAGTTGTTTGGGAGAAAGAAAGGAGCCAGGAGAAGAAAGGCGCTACTAAATGTGTTCTTAAGAAGACGGATCTTCCATCGTGTAGCGACATCCAAGATTTCCCCCCTCTGGGTGTGAATGTGCCTCATTTAAATTGGGCAATCTTGGAACGGACTGTCGCTTTCTCAACAGCTCCCTCCTTTCATTTTCAGCCAATATAAATGAGTCGCCCATAGATTTCCATATGCTTGATTCCTTTGGATGGGGCTTTCGGCCCTTCCCTAATTTCCTGTGAAGTCCGAGGCTCAGATTTCCCTTAAAAGTCCATTAAAGTGGATTTCTGGGCAACTTTGATCAAAAGGAAGGGCGTACATGCAGTTTTTCAAGTTTATTATGCTCTGTGACCATTTGCCAAGACCAACATTAAACGTGTTGCCAATAATGATCTCAGTCCATTCATCAAAGAAACAAACTGGTTTGGCAGCACCTGACCGTCCCTCACACCTACCGATCCTTTTTACAGTGTTTGCTGTAGCTGCACCGGTGCAGGTGCTGTTGACACAGGTGTTGCTGACATAAAAGTAATCCACAGTGTTTCATCAAGCCCATCTTTGTAGTCTGCGCCATTTTATTGCTCAATTCCAACCATGAAAGGATGCTGAGATCATTTTTCTTTCTTTCCCTGCCTCTTAACTTGAACCTCTGCACGCGTCAATGACAGCTCTGAAAGCGGTGAAGCTGAGCTGCGATTGGATGTGCCGGACTCCATCACCGCATGGGTGACGGAGGCCATCGGCGTGTCCGAGGAAAAGGGGCTGGGCCTGGCGAAGAGCACCGAGCTTCGGACCTTCAAGCGCTTCTTCGTCGACTTCACGTTGCCCTACAGCTTAATCAGAGGGGAGCAGACCAAAGTGCCCCTCACTGTCTACAACTACCTGCCCACGTGTTCTGAGGTGAGATGACGGCTGAGAGGCCAAGTGGACAGGAAGACAGAATGTGTAATAAGACTTAACAAACAAGTCAACCATTACCAGTACCAATTAACCCAGACCTTTATTTATTTCGGTCCAATTGTCCTTCAGTTTTCTCGACGACTGCTCATCCAATCAACTTCAAACGTGACGCTGTTTTACTGTGTGTCCATATTTATAAAATATACAAAAACTTCTCTTAAAAACATTTTAATGGTGTGGTCAAAAGATAAACTAGAACAGCACTTAGTAGAGCACATACCTTCACGAGGACCATTAGTCCCCTTAAATTCAATCAAGTTGCACCAAATTTCAGACACTCTTAGATATCAGTCCCCTCAACATGACTTACTTCTTTTATGAAGCTCAATGAATTATTCCATGGGAAATCTGTGAAAATGTCAAAAAACTCCCAGTGATAAATACTATTCCTGAATCCACCCCTTGGTCTGGATCCGTGCCAACATTTCATGGTTTGTTTCGTGGCTCATATCCCATCCCTCCAACAAGTGTTGTGGAAAGTTTTTTCATAATCCTGCTGGCAAACAAACAAATAAACAAACAAACGGACAGGGATGAAAACATAGAAAAAACAAGGGAGCTCTCTTCCGGGACGGATTGATGAGCTGCATTTACAGAGCAGACAAAAGGATCAGTAGACCACAGATCAGTGGAATGGTGTGCTGTATAAGCTATGGTCCTTTAAGTATATTGAATTCTGTATAAAGTAGAAATGGGGTGATCATAAACTGTGTGATCAACAAGAAAAAGGTTGTAGTTTAGGCTCGGGTATGGATGTTGTGTCCAAAGGAGGCAAAGGTTCATAATGTGAACATATGGTATCAGCCCATACAGTAGGTCTGTCTCAACACTCTTTGACTTCCCAGCTCCACCTTGGCCTCAAATGGGTCCATCGTGCGCTCCACATCGATGACATCATGATGTTTGCAGATGAGCCTGTTTAATGGCCTGTGCTCGCGCTCCTCTCATGTCATGTTAGGTGAATACGTAATCCAGAAAATCCCTTCGTTTGATATCCACCCCGGCAACATGTGATTCCTATATTTTTCTGCTCCGTTATTTATGACTCGTGGCGTGTGGACGAGGAGCAGTTAAAAGCTCCCTGTGCGTTACCGAGCCCTCTGTGAAAATTGGACGATGAGTGGAACTAAATCCTTCAGGGAGCTGGAGAGGCATGAGTCAGACAGCATGGAAAATTCACAATGTGATTTTACAAATTCTCCCTCGCTTCCCGAGCTCTGAGGGGAACACGCTAAGTGAGGGAGGGGCATGTCTGGCAGAAATTATGTCACTGGCCTGTCAGAGGAGATCGATTGCCTCTGACTCCTCTCCTCTCCTCTCCTCTCCTTTCCTCTCCTCTCCTCTCCTCTCCTCTCCTCTCCTCTCCTCTCCTCTCCTCTCCTCTCCTCTCCTCTCCTCTCCTCTCCTCTCCTCTCCTCTCCTCTCCTCTCCTCTCCTCTCCTCTCCTCTCTCAGGTTCATGTCAAAGTAACAGTTCCAAAAGGCATCAAGTTTGTTGGCCATCCTGGACGCCACCACCTTACCAGGAAGAAGTGTGTCGCGCCGGGAGAGGCTACACCCACATCCATCGTGTTGTCTTTCACTGAACTGGGATCTGCTAACATCACAGGTATCCACAGAGCGCAGGTCAGACAAGAGTCAGGTCATCATGAAGCTCTTGATTTCCAACACTTCTCCACAGCAGGTTTATTCTTGTAAGGTTGATATACTGTAAAACATTTGGAACTGAACAACTTTGTCTTGATGCAATGCCATGAGATAGATTATAGTATAAATTCAGGAAGTGCTATTCCACAGTACAGTGCAGTATGCGTTCTTTGTCACAGGAGCCTTTTTCAGACATGAACGCCAAGTTGTTTAAATTTGCATACAATTTCTTGGGGGCCTTTTCATATATGAATAACGCAGCAGGAGATTGTCCGGGTCAGGCATGTTCACAACAATGCAGCAAAAGTATGGAACATTCAGGCGAAGTGTGGCTCCTGGGCGAGGCATGCAGGAGGCAGGCAGACATGTCTTTTGAAGTTGATATCTTTTACTCTTCGTAGGATATTAGTTTTCGTCCAGTTTCACATTTGTAGCATGTAAGAAACGCCATCAACACGCCCAACCGCTCATTTTGAATTTTCTGAAAGTTTTCCTTCCGTATTCTCACATGGGTTATGTTGAACATTATCTGGACATTTTAAAGGGGGTCTGGCAGGACCCCCTTTAAAGTTCCAGAAAATATCTGGAGCAACTCACCCGGTTACGGCCCACCCTGTCTGAAAGCAACAATATAAAGACACAAGGAAGTGGATCTGGGCTTGTTGTAAAAGAATGGGTTTTGATGCTCATGTAAACAAAGCAGACGAGGACATTCTGGATAATGAAATTTACATCATTCAAATTCGTAGGTGGTCTGTCACTAGCCAGGCCGTGGCTCCTCTCTGTGATGCCTCACAAAAAGTCGAGCCTGTGCCTGAGGAGAGCTCTGCCGGCCAAGGAGCGGAGCTGTGTGTGATCTGGTCCCCCACCCAGAGTTACACACAGGCCCCTCCAGAGCGCATGTGAGAACAAAGCAGGCGGGCAGTGGGGGAGCTTTGCTGTGACACTCAGTGGCATGTTGATGAGCTTGCAGGTCACTGGCGGTCAATGGGCCCCCCATGGCCCCACTCCTAGTCCCTTGGCCCCTTGTGTTTCCCTCTCAGTACACACACACAAAGAGACGCTGTTGGCACAGGGCCACATTTCCAATGTGCTCCTCAGGAAGAGAACTGGGAGTCCTCTTACAGACACGTTTGTCCTATGTAATATATGTTATGAGCGATGACCACAAATGCGTGAAAGACAGAGGGGACAAGGCCTCACCGAGCTAATCGCGATTAGTGACTCACAAACACGTGATCATGCTTTCCTAGAAACCATGAATAGGTTGTTATGATGTTTTGATTAGAGAGTACATTATAGAGTACAAAATGTCCGTAATGATATGAGCTGATATACTTAGAAATATTAGAATTGCTAAGATGTCTTTATCAAACTCTGACAATGAGTAAAATTGAGGTTTGGTATTTTACTGTTTAACCTTAAAGTTTGTCATAAATAGCTATGCATCAAAAGAGAAGACAAATACACATGGAACTTGAATTAAGAAGATGAACAAAATTAATGTTTTTATATGTAAATTGAAAAAAAATTAATTGACAGTTTTTATATCGGCACATATTGGCAAACACTGACACAGATGTGCCTGTGAAAGGCTCATATCAGCAAATATCATCGTTCAACAGATATATATGTGGGACCATAAATGGTGATTTATGCTACTACACACCACAGAATACTACTAGTTCTATGACTAGAACTACAGATGAATGTGCCACGAGATTAAAATTGGTGCACATTGAAACAATGTATTCTCTAATGGCAAAGTACATGTCCGGTTGTTTTGTTAGGAGTTTTTAGCTTTCAGTAACATTAATGCAGTTTGAAGTGTCTGGACAGCCAAGCTGGTTCTGACTCACCGTTGTGCTGCATTATGTGTCAACCATGATTCTTCAGCGAGACCGACATTGTAGACAACTGAAATTGGTGATATTGCACTGTGACAGAATTGAAAGACAAAATGCTGATTCTGTTTTGTGCTGTCCGATAGCTCGTGCCATTGCCTACAGTGAATCAAGCTGCTGTTCAGATGGACTCCAACAAGGCAAAACAGGCAATGACGTGGACGACAGAAGGACCCCAACTGGCCTGGACTTTGTTCGCAGGACTGTCCTGGTGGAGGTATGAGAGCTGATATTGATCAGTGTCACTTTATAAGAAGAAGACTTGCTTAATATTTTTTTTTTTTTTTTGTAGATTTTTTCTATTTTCTTAATGTATCCAACTTTTCCTTCTCTTTCCTGTGACCTTGTTCTTCCTCCCCTCATCATTTCTGCAGCCAGAAGGCCTGCCCAGAGAATACACCTACAGTGTCTTCTTCTGTCCCAATGGTAAGTGCACACACATTTTCCTCCCTAACATATATATATGCTTATATTGAGGAGGAGATTTGTTAAATATTTTTCTAGCCAGATGGTCTAAAGGGATAGTTCACCTGAAAATCAAAATCCCCTCATTATTAAATAATAAGTGAATTCAAATTTTTGGGTGAATTGTCCCTTTAATGCTGAATTCTGCCCACTGGCCGAACATGGTAAAATCTTTATAAATGTTTTAATCAACACAGGTAGGATTTCGAGGCCATTCGGTTTAAACTTTTGGAAATATACTGCGGATTCCCAGATGTAGTCACCACTCAATATATGATGCTCACCTGCTCACACAAATTCCGTATCTGGACACACGGATAAAGAAGATCACAGAATGTGTAGGGATGGCTGAGAGGGAATGGCAAAATGTACAGGTTATCAAGGGCAATGAAGTTTTGGTCATCTTTGTTTGAAGAAGGGAATATCCCCCCCTTCACCCTCCTACACATTTTTTTTGTGCTGTATGCATTATATGCATAATATCTAAGCTAGTACACTGTTGATATCTTAAGGGCTTGAGAGTATTTTGTATTTCCATTGTCAGAGAGGATCCACATCTCCACTCCCAACAAGTACGAGTATCAGTACGTGAAAAAACCAGCCAGGATGAACCAGTTCCAGGTCGCTGTGAAGACCCACAACGATGCCCACTTTGCTCTCTCTGCCAGTCCCCACGACACCGCAGAGATGTTAGAGATCGTTCTTGGGGGAAGGCAAAACACTCGCTCGTGGATCTCACTGGGTAAGATGGGCGAGCCCCTGGTCAGTGCCTCCACGCCCGGCATCCTCTCCTGGGACGAGTTCCGCAGCTTCTGGATCAGCTGGAAGGGAGGCGCGGTACAGGTGAGATAGAGAACATAAAGAGATTGTTTAGGGAAATATTCTTCTGCCATATCAAGTGCAACAGATTTGTGTTCACATCACGAGTGGACACTCTGACTCTAAAAGAGGAGGGGGGACGACTCGGCAGGCCATGGGGTCTGTGTGTTAGGAGAACTGGCGCCACTTTTACTGGCATGCCTTCAGTAAGGTCACGCTTAACGGGCTAATGTCACCGAGGACACCCTGTGATCCGTGGTGCGGTGCTCGCATGGTCCTCCGCGGCTGGCACACTCGCCCCCCCCCCTGCCCCAGCCCTGGCATTAGCTTTGCACCGTTCACCAAAGGCAGCAATTAAAAGCCCGCCGACAAGCGAGGCATTTTAAAGACCAATAGGATTCATTTATTTTCTTAGGGACGATGGCGTTTCAGGGTGAGCGAGCTGTGGGGCTTGGCCACGCAGGCTCTTTGGTTTAATGTGATTACAAAGTTAAACTCTAGCACCAGAGAGGAAATGCTCTCTACATGGGTCTGTTTGTGTGTTTGTGTTTGGGACTGTGTGTGGGAGGTGAGTGAATCACACTGGCGTCACTATCACTTGGCAGAGGGACATTATGAGGGCTCAGTGGGAGGATGTCCAAAAACAGCACCAGCTGCTTTCTGATGTGGCTTCACTGGTGTTTTCTTGGTTACTGATGTCGAACTGTATACAGTTATTTTCATGTTATGATTCTTATAGAGGAAGGAGTTGTGATGCAATCAGAGTGCAAACAAAAACTAGATTATCTCCGCCAAGGCTCATCAGTCCACTCATGAAACCACATTTAAATTCACTAGATCCACACTCGTGATTATCATTCCCCTTAACAGGGCTGAATTAAGATCCATGAATTTTCGCTGTGAAACGAAATTTTTTAAAATGTCTCACAATGTTAAAAAACGTTTTAAAATATCGTGGATCCACCATCTGCTCCAGATCTGAACCAATATGTATAGGTTCTTCTCTGACCTATAACACATCCTTCCAACAACTTCTGTATGAATCTGTCTTGTAGGTTTTGCATAATTTAGCTTACAAACAAACAAACGTGAAAACAGAACCTCTTTGGCAGAGGTAACAATGTGATGGACTGTTAATTACATGTGTGTATCGTCTGTCAGTGTTTTACTTTATCCTCTCTGTTTAACTCTTTGCAGGTGGGACATGGTTTACATCCGTCCAATGAATCAGTGATCCTCAACTGGGCGGGACAGGTCCCTGGACAGGTTTGTCTCTTTTATGACATTTATGTACTTGTTAGAGTAATATGTCTTTAAAGATCATTTCAACAGTAATTTGTTTTCCCCTCCAGGTGCGTCACATAGGCTTCTCAACAGGCTGGGGTTCCGTTGGAGAATTTAAGATCTGGAGGAAGGAAGACTCGGATGAGAACCACAACGAGGCTTTCACTCTGGGCGTCCCTCACAACATGGTGCCTGGATCTGAGAAGGCCACGGCGTTTATGATTGGTATGATTGTGTGGCTGATGTGTTATTTCAGTCATACTCTTGTCTAGTGAAGTTGGAATACAGCCTACTGTGCAGTGTGAATATGTTATGTATCGCTGCATCTGTATCAGGGGACGTCATGGGGCCGACTCTCAACAACCTGGACAAGCTGCTGCGTCTGCCCTTTGGATGTGGGGAGCAGAACATGATCCACTTTGCCCCCAATGTCTTTGTTCTGAAATACCTGCAGAAGACCCGGCAGCTGAGCACAGAGGTCGAGAATGAAGCCACTGACTACCTGCTGCAAGGTAACAAAACTGAAACCCAACAGCATTCTGGGTAGTGCAGCTTGAGCCACAAGTGTCTGTCAGATTTTTTGGTTTTATTTAGTTGTGCACAAAGCGGTTTCCTGTTAAGAGGATGTTTTCTAAGTGTAACTATTGTTACTCTTATTATATAACCAAGCCAAAACTAAGACAAGAAATTCAGATTAAGAAATGGCACGAGCGTCATATATATAGTCTTATCATTCACCACATATATGATCACAGACAAAATAACACTTTCTTAATTGAGATATGAATTATGAATTTAGACAAAAGTCTTGTATCAGGCTGATATCATCTATATCATTTGCATTTCACCATTTTATTATGTATTTATCTTTCCTGGTTAGTTAAGTAACGAGTCCTCAAACTACATCTACCTTTTCTTTCTTTGCTTGGAGCAAACACACATTTATAAGAATTTGTTCAGGGTGGCAGGACATAATCCTAAAATAAATATTATCGAATCAATAGGTAGTTTAACTTCAAGCATTGTGTGTATTATTTGTGAGATTTAGTACCAAAACTCTTCAATCCCTGGTTCACAGTTTGTTTATGTGCCTCACCAACACACATTGAATCTCAGTCATGCAGAGAAATGTACGTCTCCTGCATATCTTCCCTTCAGGCTTGTAGCCGGTCACTCGTTACTCTGTTATACTTGCATAATCACAATGACGTGTGCAATGTGCTTCATCATGTGCGCAACAACAACAAGGGCATGTCCAAGCACACTTGGTATTTCTGTTCATATACCTCAGCGCAGCTGGGTATTCACCATAGATCAGGGTGAAGTTCACTGAGATTCACATCAGCTCAATTGTATTTGTACAGAGTCAATTCATAACATACTGTACATCCTCTCAGCTTTACACTGTGAGTTTGAGGTCTTAAAGATCATGGAGAACCCCCGACAATGCCCACAACAAGGAAGCACTTGTGATCGTAGAGAAAAAAACATCTTCAATTAAATCAGAAAAGGAATCCGGACTCTTAGGAACTCTTCCTTGTTGGCGCACAAGATTGATTTTATCTTCATGTTCAATTTAATATGAAAGATAATGTCCCTGATCCATCTGAAAAGACAACATATAGACACAAGCAGCCACACTCATCTACTCAAATCCACCATCCAGGTTTAATTCTTTTACAACTCACATTCCATTCCCAAGCTCAAAACTGCTGATTTAACTTGGGTGGCGTAAAGATGTGGTTCGACATGAGTCTTTTTGCAAACCATAGAGATATAACCAGTTGTGTGATGTATGTACCAGTGGTAGTGGGGAAGTGACTAAGGAGTGAAAAGGGAAATCATAGGATTCTATATTCACCCATTCCACTGCAGGTTCTTGTGAACTGCCATCGACCGCAGATAAGATCAGAATTAAAAAAGATAATTAAACTGATTTTTTGCGAATGAGTAGAAGAATGTTCTGAAAAAAATAAAGGAATTTACTGATCTTATAGGCCCAGTCACTGATAGTGGTAATGTGCGTCACTGCTTTTTATCTTGTTTGCTTTTCTCAATTAAAGGAGAAAGTTAAAGTTTGTATAAAAGCTTGAGAAATCATGAAACCCCCATTATTTTCCTGAGTTGTTCCAGTCTGCAAACGTTTTTTTTTGACAATTATGTTTTTGAATTAATTATGTTTTCAGTGTATTTATGTGTCAGATGCAAACTTAATTTTTACACTGGCAGACCTCTTACAACCAAATATTTACACTCAGGACAAGTTAAGGGTGTTTACTTAGATACCTTTTCCTGAGGCGAACACTTTCAAGTATCTGAAGTGATGGATAGAAATGCTGGATTTCTTTCAGACGGGTTCTGTTAAACCTGAAAAAAGCATATAAATACTTTGGTAATTCCCCAGTAACTCCGAAGAACTCCTATCACCTCTCTCATTCTTTCTTCTTATCCAGGCTACCAGAGACAGCTGACCTACAAACGGCAGGACGGATCCTACAGCGCCTTCGGAGAGAGGGATTCCTCTGGCAGTATGTGGTAAGCCATCGTAGGGGGAGATGCTTCAAGCTTACTCAACTCTTCAAGCCAAGCTACACCTATAGCTGTAGCTTCATTCCTCCGAAGTAATGAAGTCTTTTTTTATCAGTAAACTGTGCGCAAATGAATCTATTCCTGTTGGTGTGTTTAAATCACTGCTGGGTTTTCCCTCGGAGTATCTATTTCATGTTTACACTCCCCGGGGCTGAGCAAGCAGGCACGACCAGCTCATAATACTTATAAAGATGAAATCAGTTCCCTGGAAGGGGGGCGCCGCCGCTTGCATTTTGAGGCCCGAGCACTATATGCGCATACCTGTGGTTCATTAATGAGCTGAGGTGGGTATTATGATATTTAATAGAGCTAACACTGTGAAACAGCAGGTTACATAAACCACAGAGAATCGTAAACAAACTACATAATTGGATCCAAGAGGAAGCCCAAGCTGTGGAGATTTATTTGCAGTTAATCGGGGGTTCATATCCGTCGGGTTGAGCAGACCCAGGCTGCTCTGGCCCCCCCTAGGACCAGCTCTTAATGCCCCTGTTGGGGACACTTTTATAAGTCGTCTGCTGCCACTTCACCATGTCTTGTTTTTTTTCGACATGGCCCAGAAAAATAGAGGTGGTGCGTGCCTCTTAATGACTCACCACCTGGGTGTATTTGGTAACTGCCACGGAAACCTTGAACTCTTCCCCCGGTTGCCTGCGAGAGGATATGAGGATGTAACAAGCAGCGGTCTGGAGGTTTCTTTCCCTTGGCGCCCCGTGGCGACAAGTGTGGGCTTGTGGGCACAACACAGATGGTGAACCCTCAGTAAACCGGCATCAGACACATTATGAATCCGTCAACAGCGACGTCTGCACCCAAAGGCGGGCCCCGGCTTTTGTTTTGGTTCCAGGGTTCACAAGTGTTAATGTACTCCAGCTCGTAAAAAAAGGATCTGAGGGGAAATTGACAAGATCCGTTGAAAAGTTTGAACATAATGACAAGAGTTGGCAGTAACAGTTAGTTGTGAAATGTTGGCCATCGCTGCTGCAGAGGCTGTTACCACAGAGTCGAGCAAAAGCTTAATGACTTAATGTCGTTCAGGAGAGAGGAAACAATGAAGAGGAATGAAGGGGGGTTCGAGTGAAGGTTTTTAAATTCTTGCTTCTTTTTATAATTAACCAAAACTACTTTGGAAACAGAGTGACACACACTTTGATATTTGTGGAGCCATTTCATTTGGCCTTTGGGAGAGTACTGTCTGAGATGATCTGGGCTAAAGAAGGTTTCCACCTCAATTCCTCAATTTCAACATTACCCTAAATTTAAATTGTGAAGTAAAGACTCATTCTTTGGATTTTATGTTTCATCATATTAATGCCTTCATACACTATTTTGAAATTCCAGTCCCCTCCCTCTATATTCTTAGACAGGGACAGTATATATTTCTCTCCTTTTCTCTGAGGTCTCAGTGCTTGGCTCTACATGTTGAGGCTGGCGTGGCATTTTGTATCTGCCCATGGATTGATCTGACAGCGTAAGCAGGGTTCGGGGGCTGAATACCAGAGATTGAAAGAGCTGATATCTGCTGTATTAACCTAATATCCATTTACAGTCTTGTTGCAAAGCAGCAATGTTTTTCTTTCTTTTTTGCAATAGCTTCATGGCGACTGAGTCATTGATTGTGGATGTGTTCATTTATAAAATCAATCAATCGATCAAATTTGATTTGTTTAGCCCAAATCACACTTTGTCTCATAGGGCTAAACAAAGTGCAACATCCTCTGTCCTGAACGCTCAACAAGAGTAAGGAAAAAATACCTATTAACAGTGTGAAAAACTGAGAAACCTCAGAGAGAGTCACATGTGAGGGATCCTCTCCCAGGACCGACAGAAGTGCAATAGATGTCACATGTAACTGAACTGTACAATATTTACAACATTCATTGGAAGAAACAGTTTTTAGCCTAGTGGAAAGGTGTGTCAATGTTTAAAGTATTTATACCTACTGTTGACATACTATTATTTTTTCTAATAGAGACAATGAAGGGAGGGAGCAGCAATGACAATTGAAATGAAGGTTATTGCCAGTAATGGTACAATATAGAAAAGTATATGGTCCAAGACAGGCCTGAACCAGTGAAATCCTCGTCAGTTGAAGTGATGCATCACTGCAGGAAACATTTCTCCAAGTCCAACTCATAACATTCCCCTTTAAGCTTATCAACCATGGCTTCATCACGAAGCGTATCAATGTATTGTCTTTAAAAAATTCTTCATATCATCCCTTTTGAAGTGCGGAGCTGGATAAGTGAGGCTCGTAGAGAGGATCAGAGCGGGAGGAAGAAGCAGTGGAGAGAGGAGAACTGGGAGAGGGCTGAGCGGTGAAAGGGAGCCTCTGTAGTGCTTCCTTGCGTCCTTCCTTCCTCAAACTAAATCATATTTACACTTTCTAAAACCTTTCCCTAGGGCTCGACATTTAAAGGCCTGTGACATGATATTTACCTTTTTTTAAATTCCACCAGGCTTGTGGCTTCATCCCTAGTTTTGTCTCAAGGGAGTAAACACATCCAGGTTTGAGCCAGGGGAGATTTCATTGTTTTTGCTTTACCAGAGCAAAGTTCCTTTCCTACTTGGATTGTGACGCTCGCTTACCAGCAGCGTTGAGAAACCAGAGCGTGACCTGTGTGTTTATTTCTCCATTTCCACCAAGTGTTTCTTTCTTCTTACGGTTCCGCAGCTTGCCTCATCTTGTAAGTAAGTTGCGGTCAGGGGTGCTTTGGTGGAATGTCACTGAGGAGTTGTTGTTCAAAGGCTTGAATCTTTTTCGACCACTACCAGGGGGTCTGTTGTTTATGGAGGAGCGTGTGTTTCTTAGCTCAGCGGCCGAACGGGTTCTTCCTCAGTGAATCCCCTCTGCTCAGTCTCTAACGTGGCCCACTAAAACCACGGCTCATAAACTCTCAGTTGCTCTCCCGGGCCTGCCAGATTCACAACCTCCGTCCAAGGGATCCGTGTTTATATAAGTTTCAAAATGTTTTTAGGGGGAATCTCCGACGCACATGCAGAGACATACTTGATTGGCCCGAGTGAGATTTCACATTCTTAAGAGCGCAGCTGCCGCATTCTGCAGCGGCGATCAAACCCTGCCGCACCCATTTCCTCCCCTCCTGCTTCCTTTCTTTCTTTTATTTCATGAGAAACATCCACACGTACCCGTCCTCTTGATAAAAAACATCCCTCCATCCACACTCTTCATTATCAATCCCCCCTCCCTGTCTGCTGACAGACTGAAAGAGTGCAATCCGTTTAAGGTCTTTGATAGTTAAGTATTCATTGGGATGTGCTGGCACATGTTTTAAAGAATCTTTAATTATCTCTCCTCTCTTATCTCCTCTCCACCACCGCCTCCGTCTCTCCTTCTCCAGGTTGACGGCGTTTGTGCTGAAGTCCTTCGCTCAGTCCCGGGGTTTCATCTTCATCGACCCCGAAGAGCTTCGGGAAGCCATGTCCTGGCTCATCAAACACCAGCGGGATGATGGCTCCTTCCCGGCCATGGGACGCATACTCAACAAAGACCTGCAGGTAGGACCATGTCTAGTTGGATATAGGGCGATACAAAATCTTGATGAAGAGGAAGTGCTGGTTCTTCCTCCCTGAGACAATGACAGTATGGATTGGGACTGGAATTTTATGTTTGGAATTCCTTATCTTTCTTTCTGTTTCTGTGAGGTGAAAACTTAATTTTCTTTTCAGACATCTTTCAACCAATATTTACAGTCGGGACAAGTGAAGGCGGATCTGCAGTTTTATGTTTTAAGATAACTTAGTCAGAGGTGGACATTTTCAAATTCAATGCTTACTTTAGGTGCGTTAAAGGACACATATTGTGCTTTTACAGTCTTTCTTTCCTTAAGTTGGCTTTTTGTGTATATAGAATGTTGGCAAAGTAAAAAAGCCCAAAGTCTGTGGTAAAAGGAGCAACTCGCAAAAAACTGTTAGCTCCTGAAACCCGTCAGTACTCAGTAATAGATTTGAATAATTCACGAGGCTGGCATTTCTCACCTGTGCTCGAAGTGGTTGACCAATCACCAATCAACAGAGTGGGACAGCTGACCAATTAGAGCAGACTGGGCTCTATGGGAGGGGAGCCTTAAAGAGACAGGAGCTAATACCAAGTGTTTCAGACAGAGGCTGAAAAGAGGAGCTTTAGCAAGGATCTTTCTATCTCTGAAAATTAGAGCATTAAACCCATTTTTTAAATAATAATCCCGATTGAAGTTCTAAACTTGAATCTCTCTTACCTTTCTTTAACCCTTTAACATGTGACTCATCTGTTATTCTTCAGATTTCTGTGAATTTGACAAGATAGAGATCTTATCATTTAAGATATATGATGTAAAAGTAACTGAGAGCTTATGTGTGTTTTTGTCCACAGGGAGGGATCCATGGGAAGATCTCACTTACAGCCTACGTGGTGGCAGCTCTCTTGGAGACAGGAATCACTACAGAGGTGAGCAGTCACACAAAACAGCACTTCACTGCTGCCTGATCCTCTCACTCCACAGTCACTCCTCAGAGTGGAACTTTTCCATGGAACAAACAGTGTTAAATCTGGTACTTAAACCCACTGGAAAAGGTCAATTTATGATTTCAGTGGTTAAAAAGGAGAAAGTCTTTAAAACTCTAGGAGCAGCACATAGTGCGCGACCTGTTCCACTTAAACCTCTCACTCCTGTAGCTCGTCCTACCAGCCCCAGTCGTGTGTGGACGTATCGCTGCATTCCTGATAGTTGTGAAGATGGATGTGCTGGCAGTCAGCCTACTCATATTTGTTCTGCCCCAGTGCTGCTAATCTCATATCTAATCACATTCAGGCTGATGTGTAAGGACAACTGAGTCTCATAAAAGGCACATAGGCTGCTTTAGTCTCTATATCCATCCTGCTTTTTGCACTTTTATCTCTTTTTAGCTTCATTTTTCTTAATCTATATAATTTAACAACTTCACCGTATGTGCTACATCCAAAGATATTGGTAGAGGAAGAATTACAATAAAATTCTGCTGAGATTTTCTTCAGCTTTTATTGGAGACTCATGCAGCATAAAAGCTGCTCAACATCTTTGCTCTGCGTTTGTCCACATAGTTGACTCTTTACTTAGCATTTCCTGTCCCTGGCTCCTCTCCATCCATCTGTCTCGCTGTGTTTCCTCTGCTATCTATCGCAAAAGACTTCTACAGAGAGTCTGTGTCCTTTTACAACTGATAAAAACTGAAGAGGTGTCCTTCACTTCAAAGCAGAGCCCCCCCCCCCAGCCCTTCCAATTTCACTTAATTAAAAGATGACTGCTGCAATTACAGTGAGGGGCTGTGGAGGCCTATCATCTCGTGGATGAGAGGGAAGGTCACATCGGCATGAGATGAAAGTGAACCCTCGACTTTTTAATGGCCGAAATGAATGTTTATTCAACAACTGCATGGGAGTAGAGGAGAGGGTTGTGAGTTTGGACAGGGCAGCTTCTAAACATGATGATAACTATAGCGTGTGTGTGTGTGTGTGTGTGTGTGAGTGAGAGGGAACTTGTACTTATGTCTTTGTGAGGACCATTTTGAGTATAGATCTTATGCAGTGAGGATATTTTGGCCGGTCCTCACTTTCTCAAAGGGCTGTTGAATGTTAGGACGTGGTTAGGGTGAGGCATTCAGTTGTAATGGTTTTGGTTAGAGAAGGAATGTGTTATGCCAATAAGTATCCTCCCTTAGATAGGGTCAGGGCGTGTGTGTGTGTGTGTGTGTGTGTGTGTGTGTGTGTGTGTGTGTGTGTGTGTGTGTGTGTGTGTGTGTGTGTGTGTGTGTGTGTGTGTGTGTGTGTGTGTGTGTGTGTGTGTGTGTGTGTGTGTGTGTGTGTGTGTGTGTGTGTGTGTGTGTGATTGGTCATAGATTTTGCCATAGAGTTGATGTGTATAGCAAATAATTTAGAACTTGCTCAAATAATCGTGTGAGCCTTCTGTAGTATACAAGTTTTAATTCAAGAGAGGAAAACAAATGTGTCCATGCATGTAAATATATCACTAATATGACCATGAAATAAATGTGAGTTTACCGTTCATGTTTGTTTTGGATTTCCGTCTCCGACACGTCCTAAAAGCTGTTGATCATTGCTGCTCCCGCATGTTCATCTGTGTTTGTTTTGCATGCGGTTCATCTGATCCAGGAAGAGAAGGTGGCTGTGGCCAAGGCCAAGGATTTCCTGGAGAGCAACACCTACTCCGCCGACGACCCTTACACCACGGCCCTGTCCGCATACGCCCTGGCTCTGCTGCGCAGCCCGTACGCCCCGCTGGCCCTGCGCCGCCTCAACCACATGGCCATCACTCAAGGTACCTGCCACACGCATCACTGTGAGTCATTCATTCAGAGCTAAGTACTGGAGAAGAGATGTTTGAACAGGTAACAAGCAAAGACCCGATGGTGAATGAAAGTTACAACAGGATGAATGCACCATTTAAAGAAAATGACAGTGACCAGCTCTGTGCAGTCAGTGTGTGAAACAGTTGTGCTGTCGTCCTCAGTCGTTCCATCCCCTCCTCCCCTTTCCTTTCTTTTTCTTATCTCACTCTAGGTTTCCTTTGGCTGTTTCCTTCTCTTCCTCTCCACTGCAACTTTCTGCAGATTTTTGTAGAGTTGAGCGTAATACAAAAAAGTGTTTATCGCAATCCTTTTAGTTGCCAAGTGCAATGAAGGCACAGGGTTTGGTTGCATAGTCACTGAAAGATTTAGCAGTTTAGGATAATGATACAATGAGTCATAGGTTGCAGGGTGTTGGACCCTCACTTGTTTGTGTCTGCAGATGGACTCACCCACTGGAGCCTGACCGGCAGCACGATGACAGACGAGGACACTTTCATGGGCTTCAGCGACGGCCTCTCTCAGTCAGGTACACTCATCATCCATCGACATCACCTCCCTATTGGAAATACCTGATTAAAAGGCACAGTCCAAATAAGAATCTTCATCATCATTTCTTGTTTTTTTCCCAGTGGTGTCAGCAGAGGTGGAGATGACAGCCTACGGTCTTCTGACCTACACCCTTTTGGGGGACGTGGCCTCTGCCTTGCCTGTGGTCAAATGGCTCTCCCAGCAAAGGAATGCCTTGGGCGGCTTCTCATCCACACAGGTTGCTATGGGTCCTATCTTTTTTCAAGAGCGTGGTCTTATCCCTGTGCTCGCACTCAGAAAGCCCCTGCGTGTGCTTAGATTTGACCGGCTTGTGCTCTACCTGTGTGCTTGCTCTCAGATCATTGGTTGCTTGGACACATTCCCTGCACTCCAGCTTATGTTTTTTCTCAAGCTGCTTCTGTGCATGCGTGAAGCTCGGATTTGTCATCTGTTCTTGGATTTTTTTTACTCCTGAGCTTAAATTGTTTTGTGCAAAGTATTCTGTCAAAACTGTTGACAACGTTTCTCATTGCCCCTCTCTGTGCCAGGACACGTGTGTGGCTCTGCATTCCCTGTCAGAATACGCCATCCTGTCCTACGTGGGAGGGGTCAACCTCACAATCTCGCTGGCCTCCACCAACCTCGACTTCCAGGAAACCTTTGAACTCAACAGGGACAACAAGAAACTCCTCCAGAGTGCCAAGGTAATCACATCCGTGGAAACAGTGAACAGAGTAAATCCTTGGTGATGTTTGTGTAATGGCAGGGCGGCTCCTTGTTGTTTTTGTATTGAGATGAGTTGTTCACTTCAGGTTGTTTGTGTAGGTCGACAGTAATTTATCAACATTGTCAAGTCTAATGATGAATTCTTACTTGAGAGAAACCCCTGCATTTAAATGCAAGTTTAAGAAAGTTTTCCCTCCTGATTAACAGTGATTGATGAGTAGCTGTGTTTCAGAGCCACAGTCTGGAATCCCACTTAATCTCTATGTTTCCGTGTCCGGCTCTTTAGTAGCCAGAACCTTTCCCACTCTGCCAAACCAAACCAGGCTGGATTTCCCAAAAGCACCTGGCTGATCTGTTGATTTAATAGCTGTGCTTTACTGGCCCGTGTGCTCACACATTACGATCTTACAACAGCGTGACCACAAACTACCTTTGGCCACAGCATCGTGGTGCTAGGTCAGTCAAGGGGCTCCATGAGCTGGAGCAGTTCAGGTGAGAGCGCAGTACGTCCTCTCTGCCAGGCATGTTGCTCCGCTGTGGTGTCAGCTATAATTGGGGGCAATTAAGCCCCGCTGGTTAGTAGCCAGGGACCCACTAGTGGCAGGGCAGCAGCCTCCAGCATTCATTCACTTGATAAATGACTCACTCACCTCTCCTTGCCCCCTATGACTCGCTTTGTTTCTTCTTTTTCCAGATCCCCAGTATCCCCACAGGCCTTTTCGTGAGCGCTAAAGGAGAAGGCTGTTGTCTCATGCAGGTATTGTACCGCTGCGACTTTTGTATTCTTGAATGTTGCCCAAAAAGTGGGACCGTAATACTATGCTTCCTTCACTGGCTCACAGCCAGAGTCTCCCAGCAGGGGAGGGTCAGTTACCGTCACCCAATGAGTCCCAATTTTCCCTCCCACCCCCCATAAATTGGAGTAATCTGGTAGAGTTTAGCCAGTTGTTCTGGAATGTGTTGATCACTCCTGTTGATTCCTGTGGCCCCCGGACGGGATGTTGTTTACGTCTACCTTGTGCTACTTCTACCAGAGGCAAACAAAAACCCTTTTCATAAACACCAGGAGTCAGTTTTCCTTGCTGCTGGATGATATTCTGTTCTCTCCTATTATAACCAATATTTAAACCTTTATCCACTTTAAAACCAAACAGGGCATAAATGAAAAGTTGTATGTTTACATTCCTGTTTTTAGAAACCTACACGTGAGATAGAACTTGGTTTGACCGAGGCAGAGGCAGACAGCCCCGTGGATGTTGCGTTCACACTGTGCAGTGCCTGAAACGTCTTCCAACTCGTCCACAAACACACAGTTCCTTTCTTCACATCTCTCTCCCCTCCCCTCACACACACACACACCTCTCTGCGTCAACACTCCTCCTTGACAGCCCCTCAGGCCAGCAGCACCTGGGCTCTAATGAAATACAAGAGCGGGGGCCAATCAAAGAGCCCAGCCTGTGTATGTGTTTGTAGACACACTGTAAGTGATGAGTCTACGTCCCGTGCCTCAGGATTATTATTTAGTAGCTTTGCACAGGTCTCAAATCACGGCGGATGATTTATTCAGAATATGAAACAGTTCTGGCAATAATAATCTCCTGTGGAATTAAAAAGAGCGTCAAAGCAGTGACTTGTCCTCAGGCTGAAATAGTCGTCTGCTGAATGCATGTCTTGTGTCCAGTGAATATGATTTGTGGTTTATGCTTCAAAGTGCTGCCTAAGTCTTTTTTTTTTCTTGCTTTACTCGACTTTTCAAGGCCGGAGGTCCTAAATATTTGAACTCTAAGTAGTTTGTTGCCAATGTTTGATGCCAAAACGTGTCTTTAATATTGCTGTCAGCAGCACACACACACACACACACACACACACACACACACACACACACACACACACACACACACACACACACATACACACACACACACACAATTTTTTTTTAACATAGACATCGTGACAAACCATCAGCTTGGTGTATAGTCTGTATATAAAAGTGCACATAGGCTCCGGGTCTGGAAAGTGAAGCCAATGCGGAAGGGCTTGAAACCTGTTTTTTCTTGAGTGACCAGCAGAGGGCGACTCCACAGTTTTCAAAAATATCCAGTTTCTATAGAAGTTTATGAGAAAAATTATCCTATATCGTAATTGATTTATAACAAGAGTAAACATTTTCCTGAATAGAGTTTATGGTCGTCTTCATTGCAACAAGTTCATTTAGTAAATTATGGTCCCATTTAAAGTGAAATAGATGTTTATGTAGGGATTGGATATTGTGTGATTGACAGTTAGACTCTGACTCAGCTCCTCAAAGTATGATTACTTCCTGTTTCAGAAAAGCAAGATGGCGCCAGCCAATATGCCAAACTTGAGCCTTCAAAAGGCAGTTCACAAACCAATGGGCGATGTCAAGTGGATTGGCTCTGTGTCTCTGGTCAAATCCTCATAGTAAAGCTACATCAAATTGTAAGGTGAATACTTGGAGCAACAATCCAAGACTTAGGCCTCTATCTTAGTTTATTGGGGAAAATAAGCATGTGCAAGTCAAGTGTCTTTGCATGAAAATCAAAGACATAGAGATAACTCATTAAAAGTAAAAAACGTCAACATGTTGGTGGTGACAAAGAAAATCTGAGAATAGGCAATACGTAAGTGCCTCTGTACAAACCTTCATGCAAGTGTGCCAGTGTCTGGCTGTGGCATCGCTAGAGCCATACCACGAGCAAGAGTCGAATAGTTCTCAAATCCATTGCTCTCTCTCTCTGTAGATTGATGTGAGTTACAACGTACCTGACCCAGTATCCAAACCAGCCTTCCAGCTCAAAGTGGACCTGAAAGAACCTTCTCAGGAGCGACACCAGCAGCACCCCTCCTCCTCTTCGCGCCATCCTTCCTCGCGCTCCCGGAGCCGTGCGGACAATCGCTCCGAGCTCAACCGGAAGCGGCGGGCCCCCATCGATGATGACGACCCGGCAGCCCACCAGGACAAAATGGACTTTCAAATCTCCCTTGAAGTTTGTGCTCGGTAAGACACACAATCTGTGAACAAATAAGGAGTGGGTCTGCACAGCTCGGAGTCTCACACTGTTACTTTCCTCCCGACTCTCTGCTTAGGTGGCTCCATTCGGGCTCATCCAACATGGCCGTCATAGAAGTTCCCATGATTTCCGGTTTCCGAGCAGATGTCGAAAGTCTAGAAAGGGTAGGTGATCACATGAACACACCAGAAAATACTTTGTCAAAGGATTAGAGACTGTTCTTCATGGAATTGATCTGATAATCGGTTCAGACAGAGAAAGAGCGAGCTGAGTCATGAGAGGCTAAATGAATGATGTGGCGGTGGGTACAAACAAATGGACGTAGGGACACTGAGAAGCGTACAGAGGTGCATTCAAACTTTAGCAGGTCAGAGGACGTCAGCTGAGCAGGCCGTCCCTTCACATGTGGCTCAGAGCACATTAGCAAGACTGTGGCTACATCTGTCCCAGACCACCTCCGAATGTGTCTGAGTGATCTGAACTCAGGACGCATTCAGGAGTCGTTCGAGAGCTGACCACTTGTGATCGGATCACTTGGGACGGATGTTAATACCGGAACTGAACAGGGTCTCAGAAACATAGTAGGACGTAAACAGGATGCCTCCTTACACAAACACACACATAGTTTGTATTTGGTTATTCCTGTAAACCTGACATTCCTTTCAATGCTGTTTTAAAGTTGTTGTTCAGACCAGCTCCTGAAGACTTCCTTCAACTAGGGGAGAGTTCCTCTGAAGTGTGCTTTCTACACGGTCAATGTGAAGCTGTGTCACGTGTCTCCGTGTGTGTCCATGTGTTCGTCACGGTCATGAGAGCGGTCAGGAAGATGAAGGTCCTTTTTATGGTGGTTTTTCCAGGTATGATGAGAGGAGAGGACCAGCCAGCTCAGGCCCTGTGGAGTTACAATGTCTCTGGGTCAGAGGTCATTGGGCTTCCCTAGGCCTACAACTCCAAACACACTCACCTCACTGGGGCCTCATGAGGCACAGACTCAGAGGACACTTGTGTAGTTTGCAAAGGAGAGAAGAAATGGATGGCTTTAATGTAGTTAACATGGAACTGAATGAAAGGAGTAACACGGGATATGGAGGGTGAATTTAAATATGACGACACTGATGGATGATAATAGAAAGTGAGGGTACATTTTAGGTCTAGATCCAGGTCAGCTCCCCAGCCCCCCATCACAATCCTATCCCTCATTACTGGACAGTTATGACAGCTGCAGGCGTTCACCTCTACAAGAGCCACCTCTCTGGCTACCTGGGGAGATGTTAAACACGCACATTCGCGTACAAAAACCTGCACACACACACACACACACACACACACACACACTGCTGTGAGTGTGTCAGTTGAGGCTGACCTGAGCTGCAGTGGCTAACAAGCTCAGTTTACACCCCTGCTGGCCTCCCTCGGAGTTTTACTGCTGCCTGCCCGGCTGCCACTTACATTCCTCAATTTATGGTGGCAAGCTTGGCCGCTACAGTCATGTCTAGTTGCCTTCACGGATGCTGCAGTCATGAATGATTAGCCCGATTGACTGACTGGGAACTCCCACGGCTTCTTATCACCCAATATAATGAGCTTTATTTAACGGCCTAGAGCACGTTGCGGACATAATGTCTGAGCTATGGGAGCTCATTGGCAATTTTTTGTGGATAGATTGTTGATCTTGTGTTGGTGTGTGTGTGTGTGTTTGTATGTGTGTGTGTCTCGGTGGCGCCAGCTCAGGCTGAGCACCTCATAAACCCCTGCTGTCTAAAGGCTGCCACCTTTGACAGAATGAAAAATCTCCCTGTAGGGGGAATTAACTCTGCCGGCTCTCTGTGCACACACTCAGCATTTCCTCATTACTCAATGATACGCTCCTATTTATTAGAAATAGCCATGCACGTTTAACCCAACTGTACACTTGGGCACCATGTTCACCAAATACCAGAAACTCACTGAGAATGAAACTCTGATCGGGCTCTCACTGAGGAAAGTTATGATCCCTTGTTGATTTTGACTCATAGAAACCAAGTCCATGATTTGTGCTCTGGTCCATTTTCCACCCTCGTCCCTCATGACATGGTAGATTGCATATGGTTTGAATTCAGGTTATGACTCATGGAGCGAAATCAAATGTAGAACATATGGACTTTGACAGTTTGGTGAGGCCACTGCACGACATAGTGTTATGAACTATACGGGCAGACTAAGGCACATCCACCAGTTAAAGGATCTCTGACAGCTGAGATCCAGAATTGTGTGAAACGAGATGCTCTCCAGTGTGTTCACGTGGTTTGTGAGACCATAAGCTTGAGTTAACCAGTCAACACTTCATATTTAATCCTGTGTGAACAGTAGACCCTGATTAGCATGAGCTGGAGCTGTCCAGTCCACTGTGGTGCTGATTAGTGTTCACGTCCATGTCCGTGGCCTCTACAAACATTAAGGTAGCAGTTTATTAGGTACAACCAGTTGAAACGAATGCAGTATAGTACAACAGCCCTGCAGTAAGTCGTACCTTTATGAACGTTCAGATGTTTTAAGAAAGGTGTTGCTTCGATGTTTTGATCATTTCCGAGGCGGCGGTTTTTGTTGCTGCTGTTTGCAAAAGCTCCTATTATTTTGTCTACCTCATTTATATAAAGGAGGGTTGGCTCAGCTGGTTTCTAACACCCAGTTTTCAAAAAGTATCATTAAAGACTTGTGTGAGGGATCTCATGAATATTCCTAAAATACTTCCGGCCAAACAGATTCAGCAAGGAACTCGATAGCACACACATACTCATATTTATTTAAAATCCTCAAGTGAACAGCAGATTTGCTTCGGTTTTCTTTTTGTGTGTTTTCCTACACACTTTACTTGTGTCTCCCTCTACAGCTGCTGATGGATAAGAGAGTGGGTCTGAAGAGATATGAGCTGAGTGGGAGGAAAGTGTTGTTCTACTTCGACGAGGTGAGTGGAATCCTCAAAGTACAAATAAATAGACAAAAGTGAAAGTACCACTTTAACCCTTCTACTTGAGTAAAAGTGCTATTAAATGAACTTAAAGTATTATAAGTAAAAGTGCTTGCAGACTGTACCCTGTTCCCCTTATGTAAATGTGTAATGCATCATAATGCTGAGTCTCTTCCAAATACATTTCACATGTTCAGCCTCCAGTGATGCTGCTGCAGGAGGCGGGGTCTAGTGATATCTGCTCATGCTGATTGGATCGGTTGAAAAATGTCCTTCTCTTACTTTAAAAACTCCCCAAAGAAATTTACATTTTAGAATGAAAAAGTAGTGTCACAGAAAGTAGATATATGTAGTGGAGTAAAAGTGAAAAGTACGTGAAAATAAAATTTTACTTAAGCAAAGTACAGATAGATGAAAAATAGGGTTACAAAGTAATCCCAGCACTGATCAGGGGTGTGCACATAATGCGGGACTGATAATGAATAAGTAGAAGAGCACACCAATGATTTCACAATAATAGGAGACTATTTTAAGTGTGTGTGAAACTATATCAACGTCCATATTTGTCTCTATTTGCATGTGTTTCTGTATGTTTTGTGAGTTTATTTTCCTTTTTGCCACCTGACCTTAGATCCCCAGCCAGTGTGTGACGTGTGTGGCCTTCCAAGCTGTCAGGGAATACATCGTGGGCAAGACAGCGCCTGTTCCGGTCAAGATCTATGACTACTACGAACCAGGTGTGCCTCTGATGAATATTTTAAGTGCCGCCCTTTAAAGAGTTACAGAGCAGGAAAAACGTCTCACTGGTCATGATTTACGAAGTGACTTATTTTTTATGGAAATTGGATTTTCTTTCTCTACGTCTATGACCTAGTCATGGTGAGCCGAGCTTCATCTTTGTTTTGTGTGTGTGGGTGTGTGAATGTGCTGGTGTGGGTCTCTGCTTGTTGTGCAGCCTTCGAGGCCACGCGGTTCTACAACGTCAGCGAGAGCAGCCCGCTGGCTCGGGAGCTTTGTGACGGCCCGACCTGCAATGAAGTGGAGAGCTCAACCAATCACTGGATAGGTGAGAGTAATTCTACGCCCCTTTGTGATACACAGGCACTGTGTTCCCTTCAGTCACTTCTATGTATTATTTCATGCAGGTTTTGTGCAGGCAAACCAGTGCAACAATGTGTACGGCTGCCTGGAGGAGGAGCACTTTGAGCGCTGCACCTGCTACAGGGACTGCGGTTACGACGGCGAGCCGGTGTGTGGGTCGGACGGGCAGCTCTACCAGAACCAGTGTCAGATGGAGGTGTTTGCCTGTCGAAACGGGACACGTATCAAGCAGGTCCCACTGTCCCAGTGTCCTCACAGTAAGAGCTCGCTTATCGCACAACACCTGGAGTTCAGTCTTTCCATCATTCACTCATCATGCTGCTCTTTTTAACAAAGCCTCGGTTCTAGATATCTGAATGTCTCCCGTGTTACATTACATTACATTACATTACATTACATTACATTACATTACATTACATTACATTACATTACATTTCATTTAGCTGACGCTTTTATCCAAAGCGACTTACAATAAGTACCCTCGGGGTTGAATGCACAACCCCGAGGGTACAAACCAAGAACAACAATCTTTTTATTTTTTTTTATTCAAGGTATAGTCGGAAGAGGTATGTTTTTAGTTTGTGGCGGAAGATGTGTAAACTTTCTGATGTCCGGATGTCGATGGGGAGCTCATTCGACCATTTAGGAGCCAGGACAGTAAACAGTCGTGCTAACACAGCTCGACTTAGATGGAAATAAATCTCTCAATCCATTATCAGTCATGAACTCCGGAAAATGGCCCCACAGTTTGGTCCTGACGTGTTTTTGTTTACAGCACATCGACACCGGCAATGGCCCGGATCACCAAAAGCTTTCAAATCTTGTTGTGTTTCTGAGTTGACATCTTCTTCTGCATCTTCTACTTGTATGGCTCCTATTTTTCACCCTGAAATAGTTTTTTATTTTGTCTGTCGCCTGTTTGTAGCGTCATCAACACGCCCACTAGAATTCTGTGAATCCTCAGAGGAATGAGCTCACTCTGACATTATCCTGACAAGGAGAAACTCTGGAGATTGTCTGGGGCAACGGATTCACACATTTGCGTTTGCACATGCAGCCCCTCCGGATAGTTTCAGGAGAATATGGAGTTCAGTGCATGTCAGGAAGCAGCTTATCTAACATGAAGGACATCAGCTGAATAAGTGAAGGGAGATGAAAGTCAGCTAACGTGGCTTGACTTATGAAACAGCCACAATCTCAACACTAATATTGTTTGTCAGGGCTCGGAAATAAGTCAAAATCGGTAACTATGGCAGTTTTCCTCAATAGCAATACACAAGGGTTCATTTTATATCGGATGTATTTCTTATGCACTTGCACAGTGAGAAGTTTGGACACATAGTTGATCCACTTCAGATTTGTAAAGTGTTTGTCATTTTCTGCTCATAAAGAGAAAAGTTTAAAAGGAGCAACAATCAGTCTGTCTACCGAAAGAAATAATAATGGGACACATATCATGATAATTATCAAATATATTTTGGTTTATGATATAACTTTTGGCCTCGTCATCCAGCTTTAGGTTTTATTATCTCTTCCTGTGGTTATTTGTCGGTTAATTTTGCTGTAACTCACTGACACCATTTCCAACAACATTTCTTTTCTTTTTAATAATCAAGTGTTTGTCTTATTCCTTGCGTATTTTTTTTTGAAATTCTCTTTTTATTTAGAAAGGCACATTTCCATCACCTACATTAAATACAGCTTTAGTCTGTCAAGGATATAAGAAAGGATGGATGTAGTAAGTTTGGGTGATTTTGTTCATACTGCCTTTCTGGGGTTTTGTTTTATGGACCTAAATTACTCCATGTAGGAACAATAACAGAGGTAAAGAGAACACAACCGGGGAGCGCACATCACATCAAAAAAAGGAGGATCACACAAAACACAAGTATACTCAAATAAAATCAGATCTAACTGGTTTTACATACTCAGTCCATTTGGTCCAGGTCTTATAAAAAATGTCTTTCTCGACCTTGAGGGAAAAAGAGATCTTTTCCATAACATAAATCTCATACACAATTTCAATCCATTCATCAATGGTAGGAGGGTCCACTTTTAACCATTTCCTCGTGACACATTTCTTACCAGCTGCCAACAGTATAGCGAGCAGTTTTTTGTCTTTTATGTTCCATGTTTCAAACAATATATTTCCAAAAAACAAAGTTTCACATTTTAATGGGATGTTCACATTAAATGCATTCCTTGCGTATTTTATTGGATTTGCTTTGCCATCAGCATCTCCGTGGAACCGTCCATCGCGCGCCACGCCTGCATCTGGTACACGTCCGTGTGTGTGTTCGCCCCTCCGCTCCTCTGTGTGTGGAAACAGCTGTTCAGGTGTTGAGCTGATTACTGGAAGAGGTTTCTCCCCGTCGCACCCCCTCCGCCCTCTCTTGCTCCCCGCTGTATTACAGGGCTCCGTCCAAATGACAGAGTGCTTTTGTCCAGCCCTTTGAAATCCTTGTCACATTCCTTTCCGACGCACAGCCCAACAACAAAGGAGCCTTCATGTTGTGGGGCGGATTGGGGGAAAAGACATAGACAAAACTTTGGTGGTTAAAGAGCCGCGTTTGTGCCAAGTGGTTTGTGTTGCGTCGATCATCAAAGGAACCGTGGTTTTGTTTTTGTGTTCCCTGACCTTGTTTGTTTGTGTACAGTTGCGTGGGGGGGGGACATTCAATGCCACCATTCCCCCCCCCCCTTTATGAATAGGAAAAAGAGATAATTTGTTTCCACACATGGCCCCCTCGGCCGCAGCTTGGCCCCTGCTATTTTTGGAAAGGGTTTTTTAATGCAGGCTCCTGTTGAGACAGAGTGTACATCAGAGGTGCTGCTCAGTGGGGTGGATAATGCTTCTGGGCAGTATTTAGATTATGCAACACTGAAACTCTGTTTAATTCATAACTACTTTTTTTTCCTCGTATGTGCTGTGGCCACCACATAAACGTGAATGATCAAACGTGTGTGTGTGTTTGTCTTTCCAGTGGAGACCAAGGTGGAGGACAAGCAACCAACAGCAAACCAGGAAACTGAGCAGCCCTCAGTGCCTGTACACACAGGTAACTTCATCTGCCAATATACTAAACATAGCTTGAGATGAACCCCTACCTCCTACATACAGCACACTCCTCTATATCACCCCTGTCTTGCTCTCTAACCTTCCCTCCATCTGCCGGCTGAGGTCCAGCAGCAGAGATAGCGTTTATTTCTTCACCTGACAGTTCTTGTCGATATGCACACGTTGTCTGCAGCATGTTACATCTGCAGCTTTTAATCTATCTGCTTCTGCATCCACGATGGCTCAGTCTGAGAGTCTGTGTCAGCTAAATGTAAATTTAGAGTCAATATTTTAGACACATTGTCTTGTGCAAATAAATGCAATTAGATTGTGTCAATAAATAAATGTCAAGGGCACATTATATTTTAAATACAAGGTATTTGTGTGTTTATGTGTGGGTTTTTTTTATCATGCAAAGAATGGGAGGTCAAAAGGGTAGGAGGGAAAAAATAGTGAGATGAAAAGATGTGTGAGGTGTAAAAAAAGACAAAATACAGACAGATCCAAAGGTGATGAGAGGAGAGAAATCGAGATGGAGATGGTTTGTGTGGCAGCACATTCCCCTGCTGCCACATCATGTCTACAATCGGTGTGATAAATAGGTGGATAGGTTTCACGCTGCAGGCTCGATTGTTGCTGTGCCATGAGCTTAGATCTGCAGTCACTTCCAGGGAGGAGGCCAGAGAATTCCTGATAGGATGTTTGGCTGCGTGCGGAGGGAGGATGTAGCTGTGTTACATTTGGCCATGAAAACATAAAGAGGCGCTGCAGCCATTTACAAGCTGCAAGAGTGTGCATGCTGCACATACATGCTGCACACGGATGTGCATGGATTGCATGTGGTGTTGTGTGAGATATCAATGATATATCTCACTTCAGTGTGTGCATGTGCCTGTGTATGTATGTGTGTGTGTGTGTGTGTGTGTGTGTGTGTGTGTGTGTGTGTGTGTGAGTGATGTGGCGCAGCCTGCACGGACTTGTTTCCCAGCCTGCAGCTCCCAGTAGCTCACAAAGCTGCTCTCAGGGAAAGGTCTCCATAGTAGAAAAACCCTTTACACTCACCACAGGAATTCTGTTATGTACTCACATGCACAGACACACACACACACAAATATACCTAAACACACACACCACATTCCTTATGTTTATATATACGATAATATGACGACTTGTGCACGAACACGTATGCACGCGGAGGCAAATACGCACACAGCCTGACATGCTCACCTCCTGCATGATAACCACAGGGGAGATTAGGTTGAATAAGCACTGTAAAAACACTGTCATTGTAAACCATTAGAAAGTTGACGACATGCCCGCTAAGTGCACCGAGAGTGTAATAGGTGAAGGTGGGTTGTGCCAAGGAACTGACAGTTTCCACTGGAACACTGGAGGAAGCTGTGGAATTAGCTTCCCTGTGCCGACTTGTCGTACGAGTGAGCTTGTACCAGAGGAAACAGTAAACTGGATACACAGACTCACTGGCTTCGGGTTGAGCTTCCTGTCGTGTGCTTGTGTTTTCTACTCACGTAAAGTTTACACTTTGTGAATTAAACGTTTACATTATCTTTTTGGGGTTTGCGTGGTGGAACTCACCATAAAGTCGAATGGTCATCACAGTGTTTAAATAAGCTGAATGTGGTTGTAGAAGAGTCATAATAAGTGCAAATCTAATAGAAGCATTTAATGAAACCATGCCCTCATCCAAATATAGTGACTTTAAAGTAGAACACGATGGTGTTGCAAAATATTTTAAAGTAGAAGTAGAAGGACCCCTGCTGTCACTGATGGGGTATTGCTGCTGAAGATCTCCAGGTCACGCAACACTTCACAGTTTAAATCAAGTGGCCGTCATCTCGTATCAGATTTTGCTATCAACATTTCAATTGAATTTATCTCCTGATGTGTCTGTATCTGTCACTAACTGAAACCAATGTGTCCAGGTGAAGAGGAGCAGGGGTCCATGGCAGAGGTTTCCTACTACTCCTATGAATACGACCCAGATTCTGATCCTTTCCTTGCTGACGCGGAGGCGGGGGAGCATTTCTACCTTCCTGAAGGGGGGGAGGACGTAGAGCAGAAGGTGCTCATCACAGCAGATACCCAGCTTCCCACACTGGACACAAAAAACACCCCTGAACGATGGTATGTGCCGCTTCTTCTGTGTTGATGAAAACTAACAATGGGAAAGATGTGTTGGTAATGCCTTTATTGGGGACTACTTTCTTACGTGGATGGATAAACATTTGGTGCTCTATTGAGTCAAAATACACTGCAGTGCCCCATAATAAAGAAAGTGCAGAGATATGTGGGTTTTTTAAATAGTTCTTTAGATAGAAAAAATAACACTTGAGATTTAGGGCATAGGGGAAAAAATAAACAGCCAATTACACTGGGAATACGTGTTCTCATCACCGAGTTAGAATTTGACTTTTTATTATGACATTTTGCATTTCCATAACAAAGTCATAATATTGAGAATAAAGTCAAACTAAATCAGATAATTTTTTTCATATCTATTATAAAGTTGAACTAAATTGGGAATTTTAAGATTAAAGTTAAATCTTTAAGAAGATATCAAACTACCAACGTTAGCACATGTGGCCGCCTCCAGAAAATGCCTTGCGTAGATGAATTGATGAAATTGTATTTCAGAATCAGTTTCAGTAACAAGCTTTTATTATATAAGCACACAAATACTTTGTGGTAATCAGTATTAGGTTTTTGAAAGGATTGTGCCTAAGCTGTCTGCTCAGGAGAAACCACACAAGTTTGGAATGATGGAATCTCATACAGCTGTCAGTGGCTCAGCATTTCAACTTTATTCTCGAAATGCAAAAGGAAAGAAATCTTCTCCTTATGCCTGACTCTAGCAGTCTTCCACAGTTTTCTTTATCCGTATTTGATCCATGGTTATAATGTTGAACAAAGAGCTGCTGGCTGCTGTTGGACAGTTAAATAACATTGTCACTCCACAGGTTTCTTGTTCAGAGAAAGATGTTGTAACTGTGTCTGAGATGATGTGATATTGAAAGTGTGTTTTTGTTTTCCTGTCGTCCACAGAAACCTTCAGAGAGCGAAACCATGCCTTCCTCCAAATTGTACATTATTTGTGAATATATGTTAGTGAATGGAAAGAGAAGACTTGAGACTCCTGAAAGGAAGAGATGGTGGAGTCTGGAGAACGAGAGAGACTCTGTGAGCGAGTGTGTGTATGTTTGAGCGGATGCCTTCATATATGTGTGTTTGTGTGCAATTGGGTGTGACTGTGCGTGATTGTTATTAGGCTTGTGTCCTCCAGACTTCTACTGTTCTTCCTCCAGACTCCTGGTCACCAATAGGCACCATAGCGTCTTTGTTATTCACTGTACTGCCTCTATAATCACTAGAAGAAATAATCAAGTATTTATGTTTGTAATTACACCTGACTTTAAGCAAAAATATTTTTGTTATATTTTCTATCTGTGGTATTTATTTGTAGCTAGATGTCATATCATTTGTATTTTTTTTCTCTGTCAGTGTCTGCCCACACAGTCGACTTTTTACCCTTGCGGTAGGTTTTGGTTCAAACAAAAGATACTTGTTGTGCTATCAGATGCATTTTTTCCTTTCATAGCAAGCTTTAACCCAATAATTGACTTGTTCGATAATTATCTGGTGCTGGAAAAAGACATATGTTAACCATATGCTTTACAGAAACATAAGCTGAAATGTTTTTCATTCTTGAGATTTTTAATTTTTTTTAAACAGCACATTAGAGATTGACAGGAAACCTGAGGAGAGAGAGACGAGGGGCTGACTGACATGTAGCGAAGGCCTCTGGCCGACTCCCACCGTGGACTTTACAGTTTCAAGAGACGTATCAAGACACGACCATCACCTACTCTCAAGTCGCCTTTCACCTTACCTACCTTGAGATTTGATTGTACAGTTCATAAGCTATTGTGTTTTTTTTTTCTTCTTTAAATTTTGATTTGTGAAGCAATCAACTCAAAAAAAAAAAATCAAGAATGAAGTTTTAAATTTGTGTAAATGTACCAAATTTGATAAAATGTAGCCCCCCCGAGATTCATATCAAAACTTTGTGCTTTTTAAAACAAACGAGAATAAAATTTGTATACAATCCAGGTGTGTGATTCTGTCGGATTTACACTGTGGTTAATAAGCAGACAAGACCTGAGGAGTGTCTCCTGCGGTTTGAGTCTCTGTTTATTTTGCATGTCCTGATTCCCTTTGTAAGTGGAGCAATGAAATACCTTTACCCTCTTAAACAGACCCCGTTCAAATAACTTGTTTTTGTGTCAATGACAAATATGTTTTAGGTATTTATTTAGCAAAATATGATGAAAAAAACATGTAACTTCTTTTGGTTTTTCAATTTGAGGACTCAATTCCGTACTTTCGGTCATTTGAGATGCTCCGTGAAATGACATCACACAAAGCAGAAAATACCATTGTCACATAGAGTTGAAAGGGTTAACTCATCCTGCTTCTCCAGGAGCCCTACAGAGTCATTTCTGCCGATGCAGCACACTACATGCGAGTGTTCCTCCAGCAGAGCAGCTCCAGTGCAGTTTTTTATGAAGACTCCATTTCCTCTGAGGAGCTAGTTAAGTCTGGAGATGATTTCCTGCCTGCAGTGAGCTGTGTTTCAGCCCTGCTGCTTCAGAAGGCCCTTTACTTTGATAAGTGACTCTGTGACCCCTGGCAAGCTGCTGTGTCAGAGACAGAAAGCATGCATGTGTGTGTGTGTTTATCAGTTTGTACATACTGTACACACATCTAGTCTTGAGCGTGCACTCGAATTAGCGTGCTGCTGACACCAGATTTGTGTTACCAAAGCAGCAGCGACAGGAGAGTTGGAGCCTGTAAAAGTTTAATGTTTGTTTTCAGCACGTCACTTGTCGACCCTCTTGGTTACCATGGCCTCCGGCTGCTCAGAGGCCTCCAAACCAGTCTTTCAAATCTCACCCCCAAATTATCACTGGGATTGGAGGAGATGAAAGAGGGAACTGGAACTGCATCTAGGTAATCAGTTTGACCTTGAGTTAAAGATGACAAACCAGAGGGTTGCTGGTCCAATTTCCAGCAGTGTATTCCAGCTGTATGTCGGCAATTTATGACCAGATCAATGGGGCCTGCTGAGTGAAGGTAGTAACTGCTCCAGGTGTGCTGCACTGCCTCTGACCCTGCATCTGTGTTGGGGCTTTATGATGTCAGGGGGGAAGACCGTGTCAAGGTAGCACTGTGCATGCTGGGAAATGAAAATGATCTCTGTTGTTGTTCTCTGTTTGAGATAAAAGTGATGAAACTGCACAAAACCCTCCCTTCCTCCCTCCATCCTGAGCCCAGACAATGATCTGCCCATCCAGTCCAACTCCGGTTGTGACAACAGGCCAACAGTGCAGGGGACCTGTCTGCAGCAAAGTATCCGCAGCAGTCACCGTGGCAACTGCATGCACGGCTGAGGAGTGATACAGCGTCTCCACACTGCGATGAGCAGAAGAGTGAAAAGAGAAAGGAGGGAGAGAGAGGGGGATCCTGGTTTCATGGTTTGCATGGGGAGCTAGCGTTACATGAGAGTGAATCGGAGTGATGACATTGTTCCTACACAACAGCTGAGTGCACCTATACATGTACCTGTGTGGAGGAAGGGCCCCATTCACCTGTCAGGAGCCACTGTGGATGGAGCATTTGACAAAAGCAAAAGGGGCAGAGGGATAAACCCAATCCAGGGCAGAGGCAGTGCCGCTGTTAACACTTTGTGTTTTATAGGTCTCAGGTTTCTTGATTGTTTCAGAGGAAATTAGAGATTGATTCTGGATCATCCAGGGTTCTGGGTTTCAGTGTCAGTGGATCCTGGATAAGTTACACTGTGATAATTGAAGACCACCGAGGTGTTCATGGATCGAGGAGTTTCCTCCAGTGCTCCCCTGATGACTGGTTGGATTTCTGAGGATGAAACCTGCCTCAGGTCCGGCTGAGAGGAGGAGTTTACCTGTGGTAAGGTACAAACATTAGCTTCAAGGTTTTTATTTTCTATAGGTTGATTTGTCCTGTTAAGGGTCAACGTGTATGAATTGTTCTATAGTTTTGCTGCTATTGAGGAATTCCTGAAGGATCCATCACTTCTACAAGGGTCGATGGAGAAGAAATATCCAGCTATTGCAGGAAGAGAAAAAGGTAATCTCATCAAAATAAAGCTTTACCAAAAGCTACTTTTCCTTTTACACCCTGCGTGAAGACATGGACATCATTACCTGAGTTACAGCCGGTCACTTTTTGTCATACGACATGTCATCATTTCAAAGGGCAACACTGTGTCAGAGTGGAGGGTTTTCTCAGAGAGCAGACCTGCCAGGACTCGCTCCTGTCTGTGAAAAATGCTCCAACTCGCTCTGCGTGTACACCGAACACTTGTACGCTGATGTAATCCTAATTCTTTTCCCTGCAGCTCCGTCCTGCTGTTTGTCTGACCCCGTGTGCACAACAGACAGAAATCAGATGCAGAAGTTTAATCACTAATAGCTGCCGGCCGATTGGCTGAGAGACGAGAACAGAATGATAATGAAGCACATTAGTTTTGCTTCTCACGTTGTAAAAAATCTAAATGTTTTTAAGGTTGAGTGAAATACAATCATTTTGTGACTTTGCAGACATATTTATTACTCACCGACTCAGACCTTTGTTTTTCTGGCAAGTGATGAAGGTGGAGAAATACTTTACTCTGGCACATGAAGTTTCATATGTGACATGTGCCCTTTGAATGGAAAACTAATTGTTGCCACTCTGAATCCCTTTATGCAAATCTGTCATTTGAGCACTGCAGATGTAATTTGAGGCACCTGATGTGTATATGAAATAGTAAAGGAGTGTGCAGAGACCCTAGAGTTCACCTGTGTGTCCCCCGCCCCTCTGTGTTCAGGGCCAGGTCCTGGTCGCTACGGGCTTCCTCCAACCATCGGATTTGTTGGCCATGACTTCACCAAAGCAACCAGCCCTGCCTACTCTTTCCATGGCAAGATGAGCGACAACAGTGAGACAGCATATTTATTACTTTTAGATGTGGTCGAAACTTCATTATACATTTTTGTTACTGTCTTGGTCTGAATGAACTTTCGTGTCAAATCTGCTCATAGCCAAGAGCTAATATTTTCAGGATAATAACTTGGAATCACGTAAACTAAGTGAGTGTTAGCTCCATGGTGGTGCAATATCAAGCTATATCCAGTAGAGGGAGACAATATCTCTTTATTCAGCAAGCAAGTCTAATTTGAAGTCATTGCTTGTTCAAATCAAACACAGGATGAGACATTATATTGAGTTTATCAATCGATCTTTATTTGTATAGCCAATATTCACAAATGACAATTCGTCTCATAGGGCTTTAACAAGGTGTGACATCCTCTGCCCTTAACTCTCAACAAGAGTGAGGAAAAACTACTAGTTTATAATAAATGTTCATATTCCCTGCAGTGTACTGTGTTGACTCCAGTCCGGGCCCTCGTTACCATGTTGATTCAAAAATCACTCGCTTTGGTAAAGATGGCACGCCCTCGTTCTCCATGTTGGGCAGAACCAAAGAACAGAGTAAGTTTCCACCCCTGCATTTTGAAAAATATATTTCTTTTCAGTGCACATTTTCCTTAGAACATGTTTTAAAATTATTGTTTTGCCCTAACCTTACTCATAGCTGTTATAATCAAACAATCAACCGTTATCGAAATGCACTTGTTTCTGACACTTGTTGAGATTCAGCTGCTGAAGCTTAAAATCTGATGCTCCTCAACCATATGGTTCTGACTTGACGGTTTTATATCATTTAACTGTTTTCTCTTCATTAGAGGAGCTCTTGAGAACACCAGGACCGGGGGCCTATAGTCCTGAGAAAGCCGCGCCATGCAACGTCCAGCGCAGACCCCCGTCCTACACGATGGGCTCACGCACACTCTACCGCAGCGTCGACTCAGTACCTGCCCCCAACAAGTATGTCCTCCCTCCACTTATGGGCCCTCAAGTCCCAAACAAGCCAGCCAGTGCAAGCTACACACTGTTGGGTACTTACAGCACAGGAGGGCCATCTGTGGATTTAGCCAAGACGCCCGGGCCTTGCAGGTACAACAGCACGGACCCAGGTGTGTATTTACACCGACAGCCTGCGTATTCCATGCTGGGACGACACAGTTTCCCCAGAGACGCCACCAAGAAGCCGGGTCCTGGGACTTACAACCCGGAGAAAGTGACGGTTCACAAGGCCCGGGCGCCAGCCTTCTCTCTGGGCATCAGACACTCAGAATTTGTCACCCCACTGGTTCTTCACATTTCTGACTGAACATCAATCCCTTGGATGGAATGACAGTAACATCATTATGCAAGGGAAGGAGAATATGCTTGAGCAACACATGTAAAGAAAGTACAATTTATTTTGTTCTTTCAGCAACAAAGTGTATTTTGAATCAATCCTGACTCAGTGTCAAAATGTATAATACCTAGTAATTTAATATGTACATAACACAAACATAAAGAACAAACATTCAAACACCATGTGTTAACCATAGGCTTAAGAAAAATAAAACCCTATGACCGCTTAGTAAATAAATCAATCTTAACAAAACGACATCCAAAGACATTTAAAAACTCTAAAAAATGAAGTTGACAAACGTTCTCCATATCATTACTCAACATTCACAGCGGAATCAAGATAGTTGCCTCTAATTACCTCTAAAAATTGAGGGAGTGAGAAAGAAAAAAAAAATACAACTACGGGTTTGCTGCACAATACATTTACAACAAATGTAGAGATGTATGCAGGAGCGGTGTACGGTCCAAAGACGATACTAATAAGCAGAGATGATAGCAGGTATTTTACAGCTAGTTCCCGTTCAGTCCATTGGGAGAATCCTTCTGAAAAGCAGTATGTGGGGCTCTGGAGGATGAAAGCAAAGGATCAGTGCATTAGTATCATCTGTGGTATAGGTGGTTACACCATAAAGCAGGGGTCACTAACAGGCGGACCGCGGTCCGTACCCAGAAGCTGTCACATACGGACCCAGACCTACAGCCAGAACAGAAGGTTAAGATTTTAAACCTGACGCGGCACTTCTATTTGTAACCGGCGCAGCTTCTGTAGTCTTTACGGTAGTGGTTTAGTGGATGAGGAAACGCATTGACCAATTGCATGCGAGTTAAGCCATTCCGCGTGATACTACTCAGCCAATCAAGTCAGTGCATTCCAGGTAAGATTGCGACTCTACAGTGCAGACAGATGACAGTTAGAGGCAAGTTACACACGAAAAGACGACTGAGCCGGAGAAAGTGGAGAAACAAAGGAGTGAGACGGAGAAAGTGGAGAAACAGGAGAAACAGGAGTGAGATGGAGAAAGGGCGAGAAACAGGAGTGAGACGGAAAAAGTGGAGAAACAGGAGTGAGACGGAGAAAGTGGAGAAACAGGAGTGAGATGGAGAAAGGGCGAGAAACAAAGGAGTGAGATGGAGAAAGGGCGAGAAACAGGAGTGAGACGGAGAAAGTGGAGAAACAAAGGAGTGAGATGGAGAAAGTGGAGAAACAGGAGTGAGACGGACAAAGGGAGAGAAACAGAAGAAAAAAGTGGGGGAGTGGGATATAATGATTCTAAAACTGTTCAATTGTTAAGATGTGTTGAGATTTATTATCTGTAAAATTGGTTGAGACTTTTAAGTCAAGATGTGAAACAGAAAAATGGACATTATAGCTTTTGCTCCCTTTATTTTATTTTTCTGAAGTTAAGCCATCTGTTTGAGCATGCACAATTTTCACATTTTATTTATTTTCCCTTATTTTGAAATGCAGCCCTACTTTTATTTAGTTAATGAGAGAACGTTATACATATCTGCAATCATACATATATGTTCAGTTCTACGTGACGATAAATATTGTCAAAAAGTTTTTGTATCGTTCTGAATTAATTTGTTTTGACAGTCAGGTAGTGAGTACATGCAGATGTTGATACAACTACTAGACTACTTAAATATATATCACACTAAATAGTTTGACATTATGATCTTCCGGACCTTTGCTTCAAGACGTTTTCTCCAACTGGACCTGTTTAAATTTTAGTTGCATACCCCTGCCATAAAGTATGTATGTTGCCAATGAGCTGTGGTCTGAGCTTTGACACAGTCCCATGGCACATGCAAGCAGATATTAAAGCAACATTAGTTTAATGGCCCTATGATTTAAAATGGGAAGAACAGTGCCCGTTCTTGCTAAATTTAAATTTGGTGAGCGGGTACGATCTCCTGTGAGAAGTGTGTAACTGACTAATAGTCGCAGCTTAAACTGCCAGAATCAGGCGGAGCCAGTTGAAGATTAAATTTTGAACAGCAGATCAGTTAAAAAGACTTACAAGTCGTTATAAACCAGCAGTTGTCTCTGATATCCAGCAAGGGGGGCTGTTGCTCCCCTTGTATATTTTATATACTCACGCTTTTATTAAAAAAAGGTTACTGATAATTATAATCATAGATCTTCTAATTCATCTTACTGATCATTATAAATCATTATAATCGTTAATCTTATAAAAACAATGTAGCTCAGGAAACACACAATTGATCTGACTATCACAGGCTGCTGCAGCAACACACTAACCTAAAGAAATTCAAGGGAAATGCATCTAAAACTACTGGCATGAAGAATCCAGGTCCTCAAATAGCTCAGCTCAAGCCTTCCTCAGGGTTTCAATGACTCACAGAGACAAGTTATTATTTGCCATTATTTTTGGACATACGTAGGTTTCCCTCCCATGAGCACCAGTGGTGTGAGGACACCAGCAGCGCTCCTGCCACCTCTTTCTAATACATTATTAGATATTATGATATTATATATCATTTTATACAATAATATTGTCTTTTGCACACTCTGTCTACATATTCTTACACTCATAGCATATTATATTATCTATTGTATAGTCAAATACTTATATTTATACCTCTACTATATATCATATCATACTCTCTGTATATTCTTTGTATATATAAGTCTATATACACATATTTATACATGTGTATATGTTATAATTATTATTATTATATTACTATTATATATACTGTTGCTGCCATTATTACTATATACTGATATTATATTGGTATAATTACTATCATATATAAATATATATTATGTTATATACTATATATACTGTCTAACAATAACATTACCATCATATCATCAGTACTATTACCATCATCTTGCCACTGCACCTTATCTACCTATTTATCTTGTGTTTCTGTTTTTTATTCTTTCTACCTCAATATTTTTTATTTTATTCTATTGTATTGTATTTTATTGTATTCAAATATACCGGCTGCTATGACGACTTAATTTCCCTTCGGGGATGAATAAATTAATCTATCTATCTATTAACTTTGTTTAAATATTCCTAAATAATTTGTGCTTGTAACTAAGACTTTGGATCTTTTATGATTTCTCTTACACTCTTCGTCTCCTACTGAGGAAAGGATTCCAGCTGTCCTCTCTCTGTCTCTCTCGGTGCCTTGTGAGTAGTACTATGAAAGTGTGGGTCTGTCCTCTGGGCTCCATGTGGGACTCACCTGGCTTGTGGATCATGTAGTGAATCCAGCCCTGGCTCTGCTGCACCCCCAGGCCCCTCCACTCGTCCTCGCTCATCAGGTGGGAGGAGGGCACCAGTTTCGACAGCTGCTTCGGGAGCACGACATGCCTGTGAGAGGAAGAGGAGCTACAGTGTGAGGAAGAGGAGCTACAGTGTGAGGAAGGACCCGCTGGGGCTCAGAGAGGAGCTTTGAGAGGGAAACAACCTCACGACAATCGCAGGGGAATTAAATGCAACGTAAACACTCGACAACTACAATTACAAAATCAGCAAAGTAGCTTGTTTCCTCTCATTTTACCTGCGGCAGCTGCGTCACGTTAGCATAACGACTTTACGACACAAGTATGCGATACGTGGAGCATAGGGTGGCGTTCTTTAAATATTTTAAACGAGACAATAACCTTACACATTTATATCAAACTAAACTCACAAGGAGGGGGGAGTTGCCAACGGGCGTTAATGTTGTGCTTAGCCACGGAGCTAACCTCGTCTCTCCGAAGTTAGCTAACTGTCCGCTGGAGTCAAAACAACGGACATTTGAACACGGTAGCATCGTCGTTAGCCGCACCTGTACTCGAACTCCTCGTCGGTGTACTTGTCAGAGTAGTAGATCTGTTTCTTCGACATGTTGGCTGTGAAGTCAGCAGATGTGTTGAAGAAAGTCCGTCAGTGCGTCTGGAGAACAGGAAACGAGCTTCTGTCATCTGCCGCTGTTTTCTGACCGGGATTCAAACCTCAACGGCTCCGCGCTCTGATTGGTCCACGCAGGAGACCGACCCTTCGAACACAGATCGTCTATTTAGTGAGCGATGTGCTTCTGAGGAGGGGAAAATTTTCGAACAGTTCGTGCATTTGCTCTAAATAATTTAAAAACATGTACATTTCGCCTATAGTATTAATAAAGGGTTGTATGCCACATGGGTTAAGTAGATAAAGTTTAAATAAGTTTCAGGTGTTAGGTGAAATATATCTGATGTATTTTGAAAGGTTTCTACGGTGGCGGAGAGAGATCACTGCACTGCAAATTATGAAAACACATGAAAGTAGAACATGTGTAAATAGAAAAAAACACGTGCAAATTAAGAAAATACGTGAAACTTGAGAATATTTCATCATTATTATCATTCTCCTAGAGTTGCAACTGCAAATTAAAGGAACAAATTGTTTCATCAACAAAGGCACTGGAAAATGAACACTTTGCTGAGCTTTACTCTTCTTGAAGCTGTGCCTACCAAAACACACTAGACAGCACCAAGTAAATATTTATTTCAAACTTTTGTGAACAAAAAATATAATACAAAGAAACCCCTGGAACGCGTTCACATTGACCTATCTATCATGACCAAAAACAAAATGCATTATGAAAAAACACAACAGGAAGCCCGCCATTTTGCATTTAGTGGCCACTTTACTTTACTTTACTTTGAGGTACTTGTACCAGGGATTACATCAGATCAACTTCAAATTGAGATGAAAACACAATTTCTACACTTTCTGGGACTGCAAAGCAGCACTGAACGGGCCCGAGCACATGCTTTTTGAAGAGTGGCATGCGTTTTGCGCAATGCTGCAAGGATAAACGCTTCACTTCCTGCGTCATTCACGTGATGTCGATCCTTGCCTGCTTATTGCTCATTAGATTAAACTACTTCGCTCTTCCGCTCCCTTCACTGGCTACCAGTGGCTGCCTGCATCCGGTTCAGAACATTATACTTGCGTACCATGCTGTGAACGGATCTGGTCCAGTCTATATCCAGAACATGGTCAAAAGGTACACACCAGCACCTTCACTCCGCTCTGCTTCGGCCAATCGGCTCGTTGCTCCTTCACTGCGAGCTGAACACTCAACAAAATCACGACTGTTTGCTGTCCTGGCTCCTAAATGGTGGATTGAGCTCCTCATCGACATCCGGACATCAGAAAGTTTACGCATCTTCCGCCGCAAACTAAAAACATACCTCTTCCGACTATACCTTGAATAAAAAAAAAATAGTAAAAAAACTAAACATTTTTTAAACTAACAATTTAGTAGCACTTACATGGCACTTACTTATAGCACTTTGTAGTTTTGCTTTATTTTGAAGAAATTGTACTTTCTTGATTCTTGTTGTCCTAGGTCTGTACCCTCGGGGTTGAATGCACTTATTGTAAGTCGCTTTGGATAAAAGCATCGGCGAAATGAAATGTAATATGTTTGTTTTGAATCACTGTCCTATGATCGTTGTTTTAAGTTGTTTTATATAGATGTGTTCTACTGAGTCCAGTATCACACAGATTGACCGACGGAACCAAACCATCCCAGCATATACAAATAATTACCTCAATTTGATAGATTGGGGACATCACAGCCGTCTCTGAATTTAACAATCCTGCTGTTTGACGTTTACCGTCATTCATGTCAACGAGGGCTCCTCAGTCATCGCTGCTTCACTGTCCGTGTGTGTGTAGCGCTGCGTTCCAGACGACTCGTATGTCAGATATTCTGACCTGATATTGCCCAGTTCCAACTTCAAGTCAAACGCTAACAAACATGTCTGACTGTGAGAAGCTGATTAATTTGTCTTATGAGACAATTCAACTGTAGCCAGTGCAGCCTCCGTTCGTACAGAAACAAAGAGGAGGGCGACGACGCCATTATCTTTTTATTAGACTTTTATTCTTGGAAACACATTCGATACATAAAGGAGAACACACACTGTCATTGAATCTCACAAACCAAGAAAAACTGTTGTTTTAAAACAAACATATTTAATCATATGAACTAGTTAAGAACACACTTTCATACTGTGCAAGGAACACAAATTAACCTTAAAATGATTATGTAGAAATCAGTAGAAACAAGATATATAAACACAAATCTTTCGTGTTATTCAATGAGTTACATTTTCTAGGGACATACAAACTGTTAATAGTCTATTTAAAACAGTGAACTATGAATATGTATAATATGAATATCTGCTGATAAATCCTAATAAATCTTTTGTTGCAAAGGTTGCAACTGAATCACTTCTCTCCTTTATGAATCCTCACATGTCTCGTACAATAGGACTGAATCTTAAGTCTTTAACACACTCAAATCAACTAAACCAGGGGTATTCAACAAAAATTTAACGAGGTCCAGTTTGAGAAAATTTCTTGAAGCAAAGGTCCGGAAGATCATAATTACTAACAATTTAGTGTGATATATATTTAAGTAGCCAACAGTTGTATCAGAAACTGCATGTACTCAATACCTGACTGTCAAATCAAATGAATTCAGTACGATTCAAAAGCTTTTTGACAATATTTATTGTCACATCACATAGAACTGAACATAAATGTATGATTGCAGACATGTATAATGTTCTCTCATTAACTTAATAAAAGTAGGACCGCATTTCAAAATTAGACAAAATAATATATAAAATGCATTCTTTGACAACACCTCCATCAGTAAATGGCTTTTTGTGTCGACCCAAAATCCAAGCAACTATGAGGGAGCACTCATGAGCACGTTGTTGGGCAGTGAGTGAGTGGCTCAAGATCCTGGTGGACTGGTCATATTGGGCTCTGAGACCACTTATTTTCTGTGATCACACTTCAGATTTAACTGGGTATGTTTGTTCAAAACCTTTATGTTTCGTCTCACTCCTCTGTTTCTCTCCTTTCTCTCCGGCTCACTCCTCCGTTTCTCTCCCTTTCTCCGTCTCACTGCTGTTTCTCTCCGACTCACTCCTCCGTTTATCTCCCTTTCTCCGGCTCACTCCTCAGTTTTTCTCCCTTTCTCCGACTCGCTGCTGTTTCTCTCCTTTTCTCCGACTCACTCTTGTTTCTCTTCCTGTTTTTTCTCTCTGTATCAATAACAGCCTGGAATGCACAGACTTGATTGGCTGAGTAGTATCACGTGGGATGGCTTAACTCGCATGTGATTGGTCAATGCCTTTCCTCATCCACTAAACCACTACCATAATGACTACAAAAGCTGCGCCGGTTAAAAAAATAAGCGCCCCGTCAGGTTTTAAATCATAACCTTCTGTGTTGGCTGTAGGTCCGGGTCTGTATGGGACGGCTTCAGGGTCCGGACCCCGACCGCGGTCCGCCTGTTAGTGACCCCTGAACAGTTTCTCTCCTTATGACTCCTCATATGTCTATTTAGATGGCTCCTCTGGTGATATCTTTTACCACACACAGAGCATCTAAATTGTTTCTCTACTGTATGAAGCCTCATATGATTATTTAGACTGCTATTTTGGGTAAATCTTTTACCACACACAGAGCATCTAAACTGTTTCTCTACTGTATGAATCCTCATATGGTTATTTAGATGGCCCTTTTGGGTAAATCTTTTACCACACTCAGAGCAACCAAATGGTTTATCTCCTGTATGACTCCTAATATGTATATTTAGACTGCCCCTACGGTGAAAACTTTTACCACACTCAGAGCAACTAAACGGTTTCTCTCCTGTATGCCTCCTCATATGTGTATTTAGACTGCTCCCTTGGGTAAATCTTTTACCACACTCAGAGCAACTAAAGGGTTTCTCTCCTGTATGACTCCTCATATGTATATTTAGACTGCTCCTTTGGTTAAATCTTTTACCACACTCAGAGCAACTAAACCGTTTCTCTCCAGTATGACCCCTAATATGTCTAGTTAGACCGTCTTTTCGGGTAAATCTTATACCACACTTACAGCAACCAAACAATTTTTTTTCTGTCTTACATCCCATATCACTTAGAGGCTGTTTGTTATTTATTGCATTTAAACCAGTCTGAGGTTCCCTGGTCTCCATCCAATCATCCTCACTGTCGTCAGTCTCAGAAGAGCCGTCAGTCTCAGAAGAGCCGTCAGTCTCAGAAGAGCCGTCAGTCTCAGAAGAGCCGTCAGTCTCAGAAGAGCCGTCAGTCTCAGAAGAGCCGTCAGTCTCAGAAGAGTCGTCAGTCTCAGAAGAGTCGTCAGTCTCAGAAGAAGCTTCAGTCTTGTCCTCAGTACCTTGTTGTAAATGTCCATCAGGACCTGAGTTCCTGGCTGGTTCTGGTCCTCCATAGTCCGCTCTGTTCTCCTTCGTTTCACTTGGACTTAGCTTTGACGATTTAGGTTTCTCTTCATCTTCTTCACTCTTCACAGCAACAGGAGTCAATGTGAACTTGATATCAGCCTCCTCCAGTCCTTGAAGCTGCTGTCCATCCTGATTGGTCCACGGTTCCTCCGGTTCCTCTTTAATGTGGGCGGGCTCTGGGTTCTCCTGGTCCACAAGGGGGCTCGACTGCTGCTGCTCAGGGGGAACCTCTTCTTTAATCACCATCAGTTGCTGGACGTCTGCAGGATACACTGAAACACAAATACACACGTTTATCAATTCAGAGTTTCCTGAAATGTTTTGAAAAACTTGTGTTGTTTCGCTTAATGTCGACTGTTGTGATTTTAGAACGATCACATATAGGAAGTAGAGATGTTGAGGTTGTTTACAGTTGGTGTTACGACGCAGCTCGTAAAAAAACCACATGAAACATAGGGTTACTGGTAAAATAAGTTTTTCATTTTGAGGCCAAATAAACCAATAAGGTCACTAACAGAGGAGAACAGGGCGACAGGAAGTTAGCTAATTGGTTAAGCTGCTTTTTAGACAAGACCTGTGGGTAAAACTCAGGGAAATGTGTTCAGACTTTCTGTTTCAGACATGAGCAACAGAGCAGCAGGTTTTCTGAACAGACTTGTTCACAACAGCATCAAATCCTCCTTTTTCAAATTTTCAACAGATTTTTAAACGGTTTGGTTCGTTATACATTTCAGAGATGTAGTTATGACACTGCATACATTATTCAATTTTTTTGAAAATAACATTATTATTCATAAGTACGCAGTGTCATAACTACATCTCTGACGTTTATAACAAACCAAACCGTTTAAAAATCGGTTGAAAATTGAGCAAGTTATGGTTATTTAAAAAGTATGTACCACTACAACACAATGTTATGGGTGGGCGAGCTGCCTGTAGCAAGATGGCCGCCATGTGCGGACGTTCGACTCCGTTGGCCGAGACATCTAGCCATATATATATATGTACATAGATACATATATCTATGGGTGGAGCAGCCGGGTGCAGCCACAGATTATATGTCTATGGGTGCAGCTGCCAGCAGACAGAGACAGGAAGTGACGTAAAAACTCCGCTGCTCGAGCTGATGCTAGCTAACGTTAGCATGTGAGCGGTTCCTCTAGGGACTGACCTGCTCTGTGCAGCCGGACTTCGGGCTGCATCACATCGTCGAGCAGCCTCCTCTGGCGGCAGATCTCCCGCTCGGACCGCTCCACTCGCTCCTCGTACTCCGCCAGGGTTTCCTCCAGCCCCGTGAGGATCGCCTCAGCCGCCGCCATTAGCCGCTCGGTGAGCATCGCTCTCAGCTCCGGGACTTGAACCTTAGCTCCTCCTTTCTCCACCTGCAGCAGGAAGTCTTCAGCGGCAGCGCTGATCCGCTCATGTACCGACACCCGCAGCAGCTGCAAGGCGGCCATGTTCCTCCTCTCTGCGCACATCGAGTCTCTGAGGGGACAAAGAGAGCGAGCAGCAGGAAACCAGAGACTCCGAGCCTTCAGCGACCCCTTTTGGACTGGAGGACGAAGAGGAAACGAAAGTACTAATACTGCACAGTAGAAATACTGTGGTACAAGAACTAGTTAAACAAGTATAAGATGCAAAATAAACTTAACCAATGGTGGAAGAAGAATTCGGATCATTCACTGAGGTAAAAGTACCAAGACAGTAAAGTAATATTCCATTACAAGTAAAAGTACTAAGACATTGAAGTAGAAATACTCAATTATTAAATTAAACAAACTGAAAAGCAGCACTGAACGGGCCCGAGCACATGCATTTTGAAGCGTTGCAATACGTAAATTTTCATCATTTTCAAATTGTCGGAAAATTTTGGTAAGTTTTTGGGCATGTTAAAGCCCTGAAAAAGCAAATTCATTTGCCTGAAAAAAACAAGAATCCTTACAATTTCAATAGGGCCTTCCACTGTCTCCTACTGTTTGGTGCTCGGGCCCTAATTATAACTAATTTTTTTAAAAAATCCTCACAATTTCAATAGGGCCTCACTGTCTGTCAGTGCCTGTCAGTGCTCGGAACCTAAATTAGAAAAGAAACGTGCAAATTGAGAAAATAACTTAATCAATATGATGACAGATGCGCTGCAGAAAGTCATAAAACACATGCAGACACAGAAACACGCTGCAAATGTTTCCAGGGGACCTGAAAGAGTGATGAACCTGGCTGTAGTTCAATACTTTGAGAAGTTCCATGATGGAACTCAAAGCTTTGTGATCTTCCATCATGGAACTAAAGCCAAGTTCATCACTTTTGCAGGTCCCCTGGAAACATTTCCATTTTTCGCAATTTGCAGTGTGTTCCTGTATTTGCATGTGTTGTGACTTTTTGCAACGCATGTGTCGTCAAATTGGTGAAATTATTTTTTCTATTTGCATGTGTTGTGTTAATTTGCAGTGAGTTGAGCTCCCTCGGCCACCGTAAATTTCTGGTTCTTTTGCAGGAGCTTTTCTGGTTTCGACAAACAGGCGCAGTGGGAGCTCTGCATCTCTCCCCTCTCTGCACAACACGTGCGCCTCCATGATTCTCCGCAGTGTATTGAACTGAACTTGTTTCCCGCTTGCCTCGTCTCAAAGCTCAAACGAAAGTTCACTGAACTCCTCCATGTTGGTTCACAGGAGGCCGTGAACACAGCAGCGGTGCTGTGTAAGTCACACGCACAAATGGGTCATGCACAGCAGGTGAACTCTGCAGTTAACTGACCTAATCACCCATGTTTGCTTTCAATCATCAATATGTATAAATAGTACAAAGTGTGAATGAATAAATGGATACAGAAATAACTGAATACATGTAGAAATAAACAATGGAAACTGAAGGTTACCACAGATTCTCTGTCATGTTTGGAAGGGGAAGTTGAGGTGAGGGGTGTTCGGTTGCAAAATGCAACTTCACCACTAGATGTCACAAAATTCTACACAGTGTAACTTCAAGTAGCCTACACATACATTTTTTTGTCCTTCATAGTTTAACATTACACACAGAATATGATCACTTAATTGGATATATCATCAAACATCTTCAAATGTTGCAAATATTTCACTTGAATAATATAGTAGCATATTTGCAATAATCTGTCAATAATTCAGGATTTGGGGAATTTCCCATTTATCTTCTATTCTCCAGGCTCTGTGCTTCAGCATACTTAACTAAAATAGATAAGGTATATAAGTAATTTACTTACTACCTCATTTGAGTATGTTTACAGCAATATAGAAATAACAATGTGTGTTCAAAAGTAAATTGAAAGTCCCATAGTGCATCAGATGATTAGATTCCCTCTGATACATTCAGCCATCAGCTCTTCAGCAGGTGGAATGCTATTCAAACAGATTGAGGTCTTGGGGCGATGTGGAAGGTTCAAACCCCAGCAATGAGCGATGTGGTTCTTTTCACTGTCATTAAAAAACATTCCTTCATAAGACATGGTCACGGAATGGACCACATAGTTCAACTCCCTGACCTGAAGCTGAATTCCTCATGACCCCCGGCTTCCACGAGCAGAAGTGCTGCCAAAATCTGGTTCTAATTCTTGATAGCTAGAATTAATCCCTGAAGATAAAAATAAATAACTTTCTTATTTAAATTGTACACATATTTGACTCAATCATTTAATTCTGTTGACATTTCAACATTAGTGTTGTGACTTTATATACAGCCTATAGTTGTGACTCAGTTCTACACAGGGATATTTTTCTACACTTTCTCTAAGCTTAACTAATACTACGATTCTCAATCAATGATTCGTAAGTACAAACTCTCTTTTACATTTTAACCAGACACTTTAGTTAGGGGTTTGTGTCCTGCAGCTAACTGGGCTGATGTTGTTCTAAGTTGTAATCGCTGTAACAGCTGCTAATGAGTGGCAGTGTATTCACAGAGTGGTTTGTTCCACTTGTAAATGCAAAGCACCAAAGTCAGAGGGTAAATATGTTAACTCTTCACATACAGAGAAACACTGCTGTGTATCATCAAGTGCAATTAAATCATGGTCTGAAAATTAAACCTAGTACCAAATTATATTCTTTAAAATACTCCATTTAATTAGGTTTGACTATATACATTTCACATTTATTTTTGCATGTGTTGACAGTGCAGTTATTTGTCAGGATAAAAAGGACAGAAAGTACAGATGAAGGCCAGCCTCTCGTGCGTCTGTCAACATGTATCGATCACATCTGGTTTATCAGTAACTTCTTATACTGTGTGGAAAACAAACGAGAACTCATTGGTTGTTTGGGGGAAGGTGGGGTGGCAGTGGAGGTGGTGTCACAGGGCTTCTGATGGTGGTTTGGCTTGAATGCTTCATTTTTTCGATGTGTGCGTTTCCTGACTAGTGAAATGAAATGGTATTTATATTCAACCACAGCAACAGTTGTTTTGTACTGTGATCGTCGGATTATTCACATGGTTTATCTCTGAAAAAAGCCATTGGACATTTACTGGGTTGGATCTTATTTTCACCCTTTCCTCTTCAGACTCAGACATATAGGTAAGCTTTGTTTCTCCAATCATTCTTGAACTCTAGAACACAATCAGTACATATTGTTTGGAAAAATTCATTTTATTTTCTGAGTTGTTCTTGAGTCACAACAGAAAACAAGACGATACTTTCAAGACCTATGAGCCAACTTGACAAATTGTAATAACTTACTTGATTGGGTTTACACTATTGACAGGGACATAATGAGCCTTTCCTTTTCTGTGTGGGTGGAATTATTAAGTTAGTACATTCCCCCTCGTTTGTGCAACTAATGACTCTGCCTCAGTTATTTCACAACCATTCTAGACGATGTTTGAAACCATGTTTATATTTCCTCCTCATTTAATATCACTTGTCTCTTTTTAAATTTTTTCCTGAAATACCTCTGTGGTCATCGTGGCTCATTCCTGAAACTTGGGTTATTTTTCAACACCTCATTCTCACTCTTACCCTGTGGCTGTGATCTGACCAACACAAAAAGAATAGAAAAAAAATAAATCAAACCTTGCTTGACCAAATGTGTGCTTCACACTCTGACTCTTGCCCGTCGAAGCATACCTTACTGTACCTTTGTGTGATGAGATGGGGAAATACAAGTGTGAGAGGGGTAGAAAAAGACATGAGGCAGGCAGCAAGTGAGGATCGTGCTAAGATGACTGATTGCTCTCCGGGGAAGGAGTATGGGAGAGAAGTTGGGAACAGAATTCAGACAGATGGAGGAGGGTGAGTTTTTTTCAGAGGTAGTCGCTCATGAGGCTGCCTTGTTTCCTTTGTTAAGTTTTTTTGTGTATCACCAGGACAAATGGAATCACACTCGCATGACTCGACACGACTCTCATAAGAATCACTTAAAATAATTGGATTACATTTGCGCCTGTATTGATTCACTCTCAATTATTCTGTTTCTATTTCTATTTTGTATTTCAATATATCAGTGGGTACTGTGACAGTATATTATGTTTGTTTTTGTGCATGCTACACCTGAAGAGAAATGATCTTGTTTGTACATTTATGTATTTATCATTTTATTAACCCAATCAGTGAAATCTAATGCAACCTTAAATATAACCTTGTGATTTTTACTTTCTTTTATTTGCTTGGTTAACAGGTTTCTTCATTGTGCGTGTGTGTGTGTGTGTGTGTGTGTGTGTGTGTGTGTGTTTTTGTGTGTGAGAGAGAGAGAGAGCAGGGTGGATCAGGCAGATGTGTTTTAGCTAATAGAGTCTGAGAGCAGCTGGGCAGGGCAGGGCTAATAGACCAAATGACATCATCTAGAGAGAGAGAGAGAGAGGGAGACACTGGGAGTATAAGAGCGAGTGAGCCTGAGGCAGTGAAAGGAAGCAGGCCAGCACTGATAGAGAGGAGAGCGGCATGAGGAGAGTGGGACAGGCTGTGAACGGGAGAGGACCAGACGTTTGTTTGACTTTGACAGGAATATAGGCCTCTGTCCGGCAGATTTTTTTCCTTTTCCTTTTCTCCCCCTCTTCTGTCACACCTTCCCCTCCTCCCCACCTCCCCTCTCCCCTCTCCCCCATTCATCCTCTTGACAGTTATCCCCCCCGCTCTCAGCTCCTGCTTCAGACGGCTCCTCCGGGCATGCTCCTTAAGCCAAAGTATGACCGCTTTCGCAACGAGTCTGTGACCTCCTCCGACGACCTGATGCAGAGCCTAGCCATGAGCGGCAAAGTCGTGGCCACGCCGGTAGTCCGCTCCTCCGCCCAGAGCCTTCCTCTGCCTCCCCTGCCTACTCTGGATTCCAGCGCCAGGACTTCCTCTGCTGGGGCTACAGCCCTGGCTGACTCCCCTTGCCTTGATGGGGAGCAGGAGGCCACCACAACCTTCTGCATGCTCATCCCGAAGATGCCCCAGTGGAAGTTCTCCAACTCCCTGCTCAACCGGAGTCCGTCCAACTCCAGCTCCAGCTCCAGCTCTAGCAAGGACTCGGGCAAGGCGGCAGCAGCTCCTTCCCAGGCCTCCAGCTCCCCTTCCTCAACATCACACAGGAACAGTGGTGCGACCTCGGCCACTGGTCCTGTGGCAAGTCTTGCGGCAGTGCTGACCTCCTGTGACCCTGTGTGTGTCACCCCCTGTTCCTTGCAGGCCATCCGGGGCCAGAGAATAGTCACGGCAGCAAGCTCTGCCAGTCCAGGGGGTCAAGGATTCGGGGCTACAGAGGCCACGGCGAGCCCGGGTGTTTCTGGCAACTCCAGGTCAGGAATGAACCGCAGGACGAGGGTGGAAGGGATGTGGCCTGGGGGAGAAGACTTCCACCAGAAGGGCGGCTTCATCCACAAACCTTCCCAGGGCTGGTTGCACCCTGACAAGAAGATTGCAGGACCAGGAGCTTCTTACATTGTCAGGGTGAGTCACTGGCCATCTTATAACATGCATGCAGTATATGCATTGTAAGTCAAACATCCAACTAATGTGTGTGTCTTTTTGCTTCAGAAGACAGAAGGAGAAAAACTTTTCTTTTGCAGAACAACTGCCTTTCCACAGCAACCAGCAAATGCTACAATATTGATGACCACAGTTACTGGTCCCTCTATCTGGGTTAGGAAACAAAAGGACACTACAGTGCCAGACAGTTTCTTATGCAGCTCATGTGGCGAGGGCTGGGGAATACATAATTTAATCCAGATAGATGGCTTGGTGTGGCTGGTAGGGGGACTGCGTCAGGATGGCGCACAGGCATCAGGGTGGACAAAGATAAGGTGTGAAATTACGTGTGGAGGGATTGTTATTCTGCTGCAGTTCTCTGAAGCTTGTCTGCAGCATACACAGCACTGTGTGTACAGTGCATGTAACCTGTGTGTGATAGTGTGCTGCCGCTGCTGTGGGAGTGGTGCTCTTTGTGCGGTTCTGGGATTGTTTACATCGTGTTCGCAGTGAGGCCATGCGAGTAAAGTGTGATCCACAACCCTCTTCATCGTGGATCTCATTCATTAATATCATGTGTTCATGATGTTTTTAAATATTACACTTCAATTTTTACACTAACTCTTTCTAGTAAATAAGATTAGGCTGCAGGGAGAAATAGAAGGTTAGTTAGTTGATTAGATGAAATCAAATAGATCACTCTGTGTGGTCTTTATCTGGGTGTGCTTGTGATTTGTGTTTACAAAGGGTTACCATCCTGAGCAGACTGCTTTACGTCAATGTCAATGATCTCCCCTCAGCGCTCCCCCGGCTCCCGTTCATCTCCCGCCCCTCTTGGCACTGCTCTTCTCCCCTCTGCCCCCCAAACTAATGACATGCTCTCTATTAGCACAGTCTGGGGCCCAAGCTTGCTTTCTAATGGCATTATACAGGCACCATTCATTCCTATATTCAATTAGATTTAATCACAGTCATTTGCATCATGTGATGTTGAAGAGGACGGTTGGATCAGTATGGGAGGGGTCCTGTGATAAGTACAGACGAGTCCTCAATTCCCGTGCAGGGCTTTCCTACGAGTACTGCCGTCATACGCTGGTTAATTATGAGACTTTTAACTGTTTCTTTCTTTCTTCTCTGAACGTGCACTGCAATAAATGTAGATGACCCATGTGAGCTGATGTTGGCGACGCACTGTGAATACAGACGCCGGCTAAAGCAGAGGAATATGTGCAACTCAGCTGCAAATCCATGCAGGGAGGAGTAGTCGCTGCATGTATTAGTGTCAAAGTGACACTAGGTTTCTGCTGTGCTGTGCCATTTTTAATCAGCTCTCTCTCTCCCTCCCTCTGTTTCTCCTCTCTCACGCCCTCCTGCACACCACCACACACGTCCGTCCACCGCCACACCTCTGCTGGGATGATGCTCAGCATAAGTTTCGTCCTCCCGAACACTTTCTGTGTCCTCGTGGTCGAGTCAGGCTCCGTGTCTGGTCTGCATCTGCCATCTCTGATACAGCAGCAACCATCACACATAGATGTCCGGCTGCCAAAACCGCTATCATTTAGAGAGCCATGTTAAAACCAGACTGCTGTCATCTTATTCTGCGCACTCCCAATCTGGTGCATAATATTTCCCTCAACAAATTACATATATCTGTAATATGATTTTTGGATTTTTGCTCTATCACTCATAACATGAATTGCAAAAAGATGAACTAAAGGTAAAAAGAGCTGTCGGTCTGCTCTCTGTCTTCTCTTTATTGTTACACACCCGACATGCTTCCTGGTCTGGACCTCTTTGTATTCAGTCTATGGTCTGGACCTGCATGGGTTTGAAAATTAGATATTAGATAATAAAATAATGGAATTGACATTTTCTTCATTGACAAACTAGAAAAATGAACTGACTTATTTGAAAGCCACAGAGAGAGAAAGAAAGAAAGAATCAATGACTGAGAGAATGAGAGAAAGAAAGGAAGCGTTATATTTCTGAGGAATGCCTCATGAGCCCCTTTCCACACTGGACAAAAAACCCACTTACACCCACTAACATCTGGCTTCAGTCCTCAGTGTGAAGGGAGACAATCGGCTTTCTTTCCCAAGTGAAATAACTGCGGCCGTCAGCTTTCTGTTGGAACTCAGATCAGTATTAATGTAGAGATTACATTTTCAGCCTGTTTCCAAGCTTTGACATCTATCATCAGTCACAGTGCACACAAACCTGTCACCTTCCCACCGTGTAGCCGATAAACCATCAATACTATTAAAGGACTTATCATTATTTGTATACAGTCTGTGGGCTATACACAGCCCAGCACAGCCATGCCAATGATGCTAGCCATGCTTAGCCCTATGCATGACTAAGAGTGTGCTCTGCTCACTGATCTCACTCTTGCTGCCCCGAACCCTCACATGAGATGCGACAGTTGTGTGCCTGACAGCTACCAGCATCCTGTCAGTCAGAACCAGTTGGCCCAAACAGAAAGGCTGACAATGTTAAAGACAATGTTGTCTTTTTAAGCAGCTTTACCTATGATTCAAATCCTGCTTATATGTATTCAGTCCTGGTTATTGGAAATTCTGTTTCCCTGTAGTCTCTGGAATAGATGGAAAGGATAAAAGTGCAGATGGAGTGATAGAAGGAGGGATGCATTGCATCAGCAGATGAGTGAGTGACAATGGAGGCATTGGTTGAGAGAGAGGGAAGGAAAAAAAAAGAGACAATTTTCCTGATGGAAACACCCCCGCCTCCCCCGTCCCCCCTCCCATGTCCAAATCTGGTTAGAAAGCTCATTAGACTCTCAGCTCAAAGGTCTCTCTCTCTCTCTCTCTCTCTCTCTCTCTCTCTCTCTCTCTCTCTCTCTCTCTCTCTCTCTCTCTCTCTCTCTCTCTCTCTCTCTCTCTCTCTCCTTTCTTGTGTGTGTGTGTTTGTGTGTGAGACTGCGGTGTGGTCTGCCTGCTGTTGGTTGTACTCCGTACAGTAATAACCCTGGACTACACACTGCATGTGGCATTGATTGAGCCTGTAGTGCTGTAGTGGACAGGACGTCAGTTATGTAGCATCAAGTTAGTTTGACAAAGACTTTACAAATCACAAAAGGTGTTTCTTTTTCATAAGAAGTCTTTTTAAGGGGGAGAAGCACAGAAAAAGAAAACTCTTGACACATAGATATAAGCACAGTGTAAGTCGTTTTACAAATAGTGATAAAATGTATTGGATAAATAAACATGTGGTTTCTGTGGGTTTGATTTAGTTGTCTATTTCATCCATGTATTGGCTTATTTAACTCAGACATTGCACACAACACTGTAACTGTCATGTAGTTTGACAGGTCATTTTTTATCAATTACATAAATGTCAGATAGTATTTTGCTGTATAGATAAACAATTTTACTTAAGCTATCGGAGAAGTAATTAGTTTAATGAGGCACATATTTACTACATGTTTTCATTTAAACCTGCAGATAAGTACAGAACATGGCAACATGCAGTGATTGAACACAGGACACAAACACACTCACCCTCAGCAGCCTCCAGAGGACGAAAGAAGCTGCAGTTTGTCCAGGATTTGAACCTCTTAGTGTTGAAAATCTAGTTAAGGTTCCATTAGCACCTCCACCTGACGACCATTTGGAGGCTGCTCACTACAATAATACACGTTTATGTCCGACATGTGGATTTGAGCCAATTATAGTGTTTAGTTGGAAATAGCTTTGTTTGCAACAGAAGATTTTCACAAACATTATTATATAATTTAACATAGAGGGTCACCACAGTTCTTGCTGTGGATTGTTGTTCAGTTTTCAATTTAACCTCCATCTTGGAGATAGTCATGCGTTTATTTTTTTATAAAACTCTTCATTTTAGTTGTGTAAACATTGAAGTAGACTCACAGTATTTCACATGCTGTTCAAATGGATATTTAACTTCTACAAAAATGTGTCGGCGATATTTAAACTTGTTTTGTTGTCTGTTTCTGTTTGCAGTACATGGGCTGTATGGAAGTGTTGAAGTCAATGCGCTCCCTGGATTTCAACACGAGAACTCAGGTGACGAGGTAAGCTGCTGGTAACTGTGTCTGCTGCTAGCCATTCAGTGGTGTGTCAGTGCCGGGCTGATATATGACTTATTTTCATTTTGTGATCCTTGACGTGTCAGTATAACTAAAGGAAAGATCCTAGATACTGTAACAGGTGAATACTAATCCCCAAGCTTTGATGTAAATCCTCTAACCCTTTATTAACTGACTGCCGCACAAATCTGAGTTTTTTATAGTTTCTTTCACCAAACCATGATCGACTAGTTGCAGTAGAAATGTGATGCTAATGCAAGTATTAAAAAAATGTTCTCAAATCTAAGGTGACTAGTTTCTGCATGATGGCAGCAACATGGTATCTCAGACGTTCGTATTGTTCATAGTGTGAGTTTAGTGTTGCCCAAGGTTATATGTCTACGTACAAACCTACACCTCAGGTTCTTGGTGTGTTATTGTTATCAAACCAGGGTTCATCTCAATGCTCACCCACATGGGAGAAGTGCACACTCCCGCTCTCCCTCTCCGTCTCTTACCCTCCTCTCTCTCTCCTCCGCGATCGATCGGTAGTAACCGGAGCCCACAGCTTAAGTGCAAGAGGAGAGGAGGGAGGGGGTTGAACAGCAGAGATGGAGTGATGAAAAGAGGGAGAGAGGGGAGAGAGATCCATTATTTATGATGCTCGCTAATGACAGTGGAAAGCTGCAGTGGTCCCCCTGAACGCACCCTGCTGGATAATGTCTGTGGCTGTAGCTTCTTGAGGAAGAGGAGGGATGCGTTCAAAACACAACATTAGCAAAGGGAGGAATCGAACTGAGCCTAAGATGTGTATATCAGGTTTGGTTGTTGCATAATGACATTTTAATCAGGAGTGTTTTTGTGCAATGATGATGAATCAGTTTTGATGGAGCCCTTACCCTGATTTCCACAAGTCACAAAAACCCACTAACGTCTGGCTTTTGTCCGCAATGGGAATGGACACAATCGGCATTCACTCCTGGCTCAAATTGATTCTGCTGTATACACAGGTTTGATCGACAGTGATTCAATTGTGATACAGAGGTGAAACCACTACTTTGGTTAGGACAGGCGGGGTGAGAGAGCGCCTCAGTTGTCGGTGAATTAGTGACGTCGAAAGAGACACACCGGGAAAAACAGAAAGGCAAACTCCTCTATTGGCAAACAGGAAGGAGGCAATCGCCTTTTATTTAGCAAGTTTAACCACCTTAAAATAAATTGCTTATACCTGCTAATTTTGTTGTAAAAGAGACATTTGTTTCTGAATCAGTGGCAGAAATCAGGGGCCACAACAGTGTTACAGTTTATTCAGAGGGGGCCGAGATCCGCCCCTGCTCTGACCATGCTGCTGCTCATCTGTCATACAAGGCCCAAATTCAAGAATTATTCCCAAAAAATGGTTGATTCTGTGTACTTTATAAAATGTGGCTGCATTTGATTCAAAAGTCAGAGCCTGTATTTCTATAGAAAAGGGCCTTTTTTCAGTTTCATGACTATACAATTTAACAGAGTCCGAGAAAACTGCAACTATTCATTCAGTGGACGCACCTCAGCTCCTGGATTCTAAAAGAGTGCATTTTACAATCAGTACTCACGGTGTTAAACAGCAGCACCAGTAATAATGAAGCCCAACAGTTTATTGCAGGGAACTTATTGAGGCTGCAAACAAACAAAAAACAACAACCCATCTCTTCCTCCTCCTCCTCCTCCTCCTCCTCCTCCTCCTCCTCCTCCTCCTCCTCCTCCTCCTCCTCCTGCTCCTCCTCCTCCTCCTCCTCCTCCTCCCTCTGCCCTCTCATCGGCATGAGTCATTCGAACATCGTGCTGTTTGTCCAAAATCCCTGAGAAGACCTTTTACCCGAGATGGGGGCCCGTGATGCTGCTTTTTAAATATTTACGAGCCACTTGATAGGGGCAGCTGGGTTCTTCGAAACGCTGTCCCTGCCGTCCCCTGGCAGAGAGAGAGAGAGAGAGAGAGAGAGAGAGAGAGAGAGAGAGAGAGAGAGAGAGAGAGAGAGAGAGAGAGAGAGAGAGAGAGAGAGAGAGAGAGAGAGAGAGAGAGAGAGAGAGAGAGTATCTAGCTCTCCAGCCTCAAATCCACATTAAGCCTCACTCACCCCTATCGTCCTCACAGGGAAGAGGAGCTTTAAACGCCCATTAAGCAGACGCTCCCAGGAGTTACAGCAGCTTCGACACAAAATTGTGACAAATCTGCAGAGATAATTGCTCTGTGGAAAGTAAACGTGAATATTGATGCCCTAAAGAAGCAGTAGAAAATTGTTTTTTTATCAAATTATGTCTCTAATCTAACTGGAATTTAAACACGAGATAGATAAACAATCACCCATAATAAATGTTGTGTTTTGTAAGGTCTATGCTTTGGAGCGCTGGGACCTCTTGAGCTGTGAACTGTGACGGGTCTGTGGCCTCTGACTTTAGCCCGAGGCCTGAAAACACTAAGCTTCTGTTCATGTTTAACCTTAAAATGTGTCCATCATTATGATGCAGCAGAATTGTCTGTAGCCCCCGAGCTAAGCAGTTTTCATCTCGCAATCAACCCAGCGACCGTTTTATTAATTTGCCCTTAATTAAACCAGGAAGGTCTAATTTCGATACAACATCTCCTCTGCCAGGCCGTCATGTGGCTGCACAGTCGCCATAAATCCACATGATTTGGAGATCATAAATATGTCTTTGCACCCAGTATCTCCCCACTTTATTCTCACCTTTGACCTGTTTTCATTTCCCTAATCAGGGAAGCCATCAACAGGCTCTGTGAGGCTGTGCCAGGAGGAAAGACGCAGTGGAGGAGGAAGGTGAATGGGAAACTTGTAACTCTAATGTGCATGTTTGCAAATAATTCTCTCACACACTGAAATGGCTTTAACCTTGTCAGAGAAGTATATGTGTAGAATTTACCACACAGAGTATAATCACTATGGTTTGGTTCACATGCTACTAGTGTGACGCTTCCTGAATCATTGAATATGATTGACGATACCCACCTTTTATTGTACAGGCTTTCTACTCTAATATAGAAACAATAAATACAAGATGACGTTTTCTGAAAAGACCACAGTTTAATATATGTTTTGTCTCTCATGCAGGCCGTGAACAAAGCTCTGCAGTCCGTTATGGGAAAGAGTAACCTGCGATTTGCTGGCATGACCATCGCAGTCAATATTTCCACAGACGGCCTCGGTCTGCTCATCCCTACCACACGACAGGTTAGACGACGCTACATTATGATACATCCATCTCCTTCAGCTACTCCAGCTTCCTCCCGTGGTCCAGAGCCATGCAGATATGGGTTTAGGTTAATTGGAGACTCTAAATGGTCTGTAGGTTTGAATGTGAGTGTGAATGGTTGTTTGTCTCTATTGACCCTGTGATACCAGGTGACCAATCCAGAGTGTAACCCGTCTTTCGCCCATTGTCCGCTGGGATTGGCTCCAGCCTCCCCACGACCCTCAAGGGAACTGGTAGAGATGATGAATGGATGGATTAGAGGGATACAATTATCCAAATATACTTTTATTAAATGTTAAAACAACAGCTCATATGATTACAAATCCTCTGCCACAATAATTACATTAAAATCCTACAAATGTGTGAACATATTATTTTAACATTTAATTGATTCCTTCAGTTCTTCAATTAAAATAAGGATATGTGTCATTTTAGTAAATGCAATGCTTAATAGCAGAATTTTAGTTTTTATTTAAGATTTTCTTTGTATAAAAGAAAAAAATCCAGTGGAGGTCACTGAATTCTTCTTCACATGGAAAATGTTAAATTTAGCTTAGTTTGTTCATAACAGTGTCCTCCAAAAGCAGAATACACTGTTACACACTCCATGAAAGGAGAAAGACGAAAAAGTCTTACATTAAATGCCCTTTCTATATAAATAACAATTATAATAATCAATTATATATTAATCAATAGCTGTCATCATCGGATCATTAGGAATATGTTTGTCAGTTGTGTATGTGATGTTTTTGTTTGTTTATGCTTTAGTTTTCAAATTGTGTATTGGTCAAACCCTAACCCTAGATAGATTTTGGCCCCTCATGTCTGTTTGTGGTTTCATGTTGCTGTTTATCACTGTTAGAAAATACAAACCTCCTCCTCTGTCTCTTCCAGGTGATAGCACATCATCCCATGCAGTCCATCTCCTTTGCCTCAGGGGGAGACACAGTGAGTGCACTATTTCTCTCTCAGCTCTCTCTTTCCCTGGTGTTGTTGCTGCTGGAATGGACATTTTTGGCAGACATCTGACTTGACAGCATTTACTAGTTTCCTATCTCATGACCCGGGAGTCAATGGCGGCCTTAATGTAGTTACATACATCTAATTTATGTGGTCAAATTGAATTTTTCCTCCTGTCTGTTGCAGGATACGCCTGATTATGTAGCGTACGTGGCCAAAGACCCAGTGAATCAGAGAGGTATGCCGTCCTTTTCATTAGGAAACTAAACCATTCCCCTACAAAGTTTCGCTGGATGAAAGGGTCGACCTCACCATGACACTTATTACATTTCTTGCTTCATATCACCCATTAGCATAAAAGGTTTGGGGAAATAATGTACATAATAGGATTAATAATAGCTCATACTCTCTAAAACCACTTTTTTTTCTGTCTCCCTCAGCGTGTCATATCCTGGAGTGCTCCGATGGTTTAGCCCAGGGTGTCATCAGCACCATCGGCCAGGCCTTCGAGCTGCAGTTCAAACAATACCTTCACAGTCCTCCCAAAACCATGGCGTCCATAGAGAGGTAACACACACTCCTGCCAAAATCATGACGTCTATGCCCAGATAAAAAACAAACCCGTGACATCTCTGGAGCGGTGTCACAATATTAAGTTATTCTGTACATCTGCAGGAACAACAAGAATCCAGGTGCTAAGAGGTCACTGGGTATGCATTCCTTACACATCAAAATTATGCTAGAATACAAATATAGTATACAAATTATATAGAAAATATCAATCAGAAAGAGACATTAAAGTTAAATGGTTCGTATTTAACAAGAGCTTTTCTAGTCTAGTTTTAAGTAGTTTATATTACAAACAGCCATACAGACTTCAATAGAGTAATATCATTATAGACAAGAAGGGATCAGAGAGAACATACTTCCACCGCCTGATTGGCCACTTTATCACTTGATATGGCTTAGAAATGAAATTTTCTCTGATAAAGTTGAAATTATAGTTCAACAACTAGCAACTAACTTAGAAATCAATTATGAGAATCAGTATGAACCAGTGAAAAGCTTAATGCAGATATTTTAAAATCTTAATTTGTTACCTGGCATGTAACTGAATAAAGATCATATGGCTAAGAATGCTTCACAAAATCTGGATTATTGTCCACATCCACAACATATTTCACATGTTTGTAGATGTTAGTTCTATGTGCCGTATTTTGTCCTAATGTTAAAAAGGGTGAAATAACAAATTCCTGAATCCACACCCTCAATCCAATCCGCTCCAAAGGTTGAAAGATTCTTCCTTGGTTCGTACCCCACCCGTCTATCAAGCTCAGATAGATACTCAGTTGACTTTGTTTTGCATAATCCAACCAGACTAAACACGACCTCTTGGTGGAGCTACATGTTATTTTAGAAAAGATCGACACAGGAGGAGTTAAGATTCTGGACGTTTGCTTCATGACATAATCAGTCATACATAATTTGACGGTAGCAATATGAAATGTTTCCTAAAGAGCTTAGTTGCAGTTTCCCCCTTTAAGAACCCGATGTACCGTACAAATCTCAGGTTTCTTGTTGTTTCATTACAGAGAGACTTGACTGTGGCTGCATAACTGAGTGAAATGACTTGGAAGTTGCAGCCACGATAATAGCTTGTTGAATTCTGCAAATTTTTGATCTCCTTTAGAATATGATACATGAGTCCATTCTCTATGAAAAGGAACAGAGGTAATGCTGTCCCACAATACCTTGCAGCAGCAACACGCGACTCACCTTTGTAAATACAGACAGAACAAAGGACCTTATTCATGCTTGTGACAGCTCCAGGCCGTTGTTCTCCTCTGTTCTGGTTTCCAATGATCTATATAAATATCTGGCAGAAATATAGGTATCACTTTCTGATACAGAGATGACATCTGATCTGACACGATCCATCCGAGAACCCAGTTCTCCTGATTGTTATTTTTATGATGGATATAACTGGATATAAAGCACAATTATTTTGTTCAATCATAGGAGTAGTTGTGTGAATTATTCATCATATTTTCTTTAATCAAGAAATGTAGCTTCTGTCACTCATACTACATCTATGTTGTTCCTCAGATCTGTCAGGCCAGAGGAGCCAATGTGGGGAGAGGACGAGGACTTCTCTGAGCATGATTACTACAACAGCATCCCGGGGAAGGAGCCTCCTGTTGGGGGTGTGGTGGATTCCAGGCTCCGGCCCAGTGGGTCTCTGCTGGGTCACATCCACACACAGCCCCAGAGCAAGAACGCACAGGTGAGTGCCTCTGGAAACAATGTTATTCTGGATTCTGGAAAACTGGCAAACGTGCTTCTGTAAAAACCATACAAAAATGCCAACATTAGCAGCTCAGTAGTAATCACAAGTTTTTTGTTTAGGAATATGTCAATCAGGTGAATATCAATTAACTTCAAAATCTAAATATTTTAATAAAGCCTTATTAAAGTATGTTCATTTGAAAAAAACATATATACATATATATTGCTGAACTTGGACTAGAGTCAAAAAGTAAAAAGCACAGTCATCTCACAGCAGGAGGCTCTTGGGGTTGAATCCTGGATGTGTATTTGTGTGGGTTTTCTCCAGATTCTCCAGCTTCCTCCCACAGTCGAGACTTTTTAAATTGTCTGTAGGAGCAAGAGTGTCTCTGTATGTCAGCCCTGCAAAAAGTTGTCGACCTGGGTCTACCCCCCACCTCTTAAATTAATATCAGCAGGGATTGGCTCCAGCCCCCATTTGACCCCTTATGTACATAGGTCACATAGGCATTTGAATAGTTGTTCCACCACTGCAGTAAACTGTATTTAAATGTAAGGTTGTAACATCACAACATGTCAACATCTGTACTTTATCACGTACTGAATAACTCTCCTTTAACAGAGAATGAAGCCAGACGCAAGCTCAACTCCCATATCTCCCTTATAAACTGGTGACCAATGTATTTAATCCTCATTGTTAAGGAATTAAACAAACAACGGGAGCATGAAAATATTCTCCATCGGGTCCTGATGTGCCTGCAACATAATTGCTAAAGACAGATTTGATTAGGAGAAGAGCCTCAGCTCCTCTGTTGTTTACCAGGTGAGAGGAAACACTGCTCTCTCTGTCCCTCCTTCAAAACACGGTGACCCACTGTAGCTAATGTTACAAACAGAGTGCCTCAATACATTATTATCTGGGGACGAGAGAGGCGAGTTGTCCATTCAGTTACAGAGACAGTAATGTGTTTATCATGTGTTCCTTTGGTGTATGATGTGTGTTTGCAGATGGGTTCCCCAGCGAGGAGGGAGCAGACGTCTTACCCTCCTGGTCAGCTCTGTTATGAGCTTCACTGGGACACTGAGTCCAGCAGCAGCTCAGGTGAGACCCCCTGTGGCAGTAAGCAGCTATAGCAGGGAAGCACTTAATCATTTGTTTTATTATAGAGAGGGATTGTTTGTTTAAAATGCCAGTAAACTGCTTTATATTTTGAATTGCCCTCTGGGACAGATAAAGTTGTTTTGAATTTAAATATTTTGGTTCCAATGCTCTATCTTCACTTAAGCCCCTAATCTTTGAGTTGGGGTATTTTTCCATTGGCTTGTCGGATGTTATTGGTATTGAGTTGCCGTCCCCCTCAGCTCTCATGCTGCAGATTTTATAATTTTTAACATTTGATTACACTCCGGTACAGACAGAAGAACAGTGTTTGGTCTCTTTACAGAATCACTTGATTGAATCTTTAGGATTTTTAATCAGAACGACCTTTCAGATTAGAGGCTGTAATGTAATGTAAAGGCTGGAGCTTGTGGTTCTTGTTGTTTGTCAGGAGAGGAGCTTAGAGCGTCCTCAAGATTCTCTGAATTCCATTTGGATAATTACAGTAGTTGATCCTGAGAAATCATTTATATTATCTTTGTGGAGGAATTCAGTGCATGTGAGACCATCCATGACACAATGGTGATGTCATGTATGTCAGTTGGATAATTTTATAGGGTTTATATGAATTATTTGTCTTTTTTTATTTATTTATATATATTTGTTTGTTTCCTCTCAAGAACCACTCATACAAAACACGGCACAGTCGTTGTAGTTGTTAGATTCTAGGTAGAGATAGAGGTGTGTCATCAGCATAACAGTGAAAAGAAATACTCAATAATGAGGCCTTGAGGAAACTAAATCAAATAAAGAGGATTGGACCAAGTATGGAACTTTGGGGTAAACCACATAAGTTGGGGTCTGAGGAAGGAGATGATTTGCTAAGAGAGACACTGAGAGAGATAGTCTGTTGAAAACATATGAAGGAAACCATTTGTAGAACCAGACACCCCCACACATTCACATCCTGTGAACGAGAATCAAATAACCACCTTGAATGAAGACAAATTTCATTTCGAACAATTTGATCTGTATTTTTTACTCAGGTTAGCGGGTTCAAAGATCTTAATAATAAATGTACAAATCAATAGTCCAGTAACCAGAGAAGGGAAGTTATGACACAGACAGTTCCCGACAACACATCAATATGATAAATATGGTTTAGACCACTTTTGGAAATCTGTTTTATATTTTGAAACTGAAACAACTTTTTTGTAGCATAATGATAATCAAAACATTATAAACATCAAGCTGCTTTCATCTTCATCATCTTCATCAGCTTGACTGTGGAAATATTTCAAATTGTGATTTCAACTATTAGATGTGAACAAGAAGTTTAACCTTTTTACACTCCCACATTCAGATACATAAGCCTACACACACACACACGCAGACACACACACACACACACACTAGAGTCAAAAAACTCTTTGTCTATTTCAGGCCTGACATCAGATGGTTACCTGTGTGCTGACGGCCAACCACCTGGCAGCAGAGACTATGAGGAGCATCAGTATGTAAACACCCAGACTCTTGAAAACCTGGAGTCACTGGCACAGGGACAGAGAGGGGGGAGGGTGCCCGAAAGTCCCAAGAAAGATCTCTTTGACATGAGTAAGTCCTGAAATTTCGTGTGACATATTCCGACACATATAGTGAGGAAAGTCTCACTTTGTTATAAGAAGAATACATTTGTATTAAAAATATTTTTTATTTGTGAACTGCTGTTGCTGTAGGGCCCTTTGAGGACGCCCTGAAGCTCCATGAGGCCAGCGGCGGAGCTGCTGGCTCCACTATGTCCACCACAGTCGGAGGGGGTGTACGGATCCTGGAGGACCAGTGGCCCAGCCCTCCACGCCGCCGAGCGCCTGTGGCCCCAAATGAGGATCAGCTCCGCAGGGAGACCTGGTACCACAGCCGGATGAGCCGACGGGACGCGGAGAAAATCCTGGTCAGAGATGGAGATTTCCTCATCCGGGAGAGCACGACCAACCCGGGACAGTATGTGCTTACAGGCATGCACTGTGGCCTGCCCAAACACCTACTGCTAGTGGACCCTGAGGGAGTGGTGAGTCTGATAGCTAGTCATGCAGCTGTCAAAACTATGTCAAAAATAATTCATATGGAGCCAAGGGGAATAATAGACCAAAATCAAGTTATTCAATCAATGACTGACCATTGATCATAGGGACATTTTCTGTTTTGTCTTGTATAATCAGGGGTGCTCAGAGTAGGGGCATGCTGTTTCAACTAGGTGAGCTATTTGCCCCCCCCCCCAAATAATAAGTGATTCTTTAGTTCTCTGCAGAAGCAGGTTCGATTCCGACCCAGCCCCTTTGCTGCATGTCTTCCCCGCTCTCTCACCCATCACATTGGAACTCTGTCCCATGAATAAACGCCAAAGTGCCCAAAAATATATATTTAAAACAAAAGTGCATTATAAAATGTTTGATGCAGTTTATGGTCGTCATGATTATTTACACCCCTGCTATCTCTCGCTTCCGTTGCACAGGTCCGAACCAAAGACATGTTATTTGAGAGCATAAGTCACCTCATCTCGTACCATCTGAAGAACGAGGTGCCTATTGTTGCTGCAGAAAGTGAGCTCCACCTTAAACAGGTGGTCAGGAGGAAACAGTGAGCCACCTGCCTCTCATGGGACGGTAAGAACATTTATGATGGTTGTGACTGGAAATGCACTTTTTAGTGTCCATCAGTAACGAAGCCACGAGGCATCAGCTGCTTATGTTGAGCTTTTTATTAAAGGCCACAAAAATCACAGAAGCCAAACTAAGTTTGCACCTTTCATGTGCTCTTAGTTAGTATTTCATCCAACTCCCTCTGTAGACAGGAAGTATAACAACACCCCCCCCTGTCGGCTCTCTGCCGATCACCTACTCACTTAGGTCACTGTCATATCAAGCTGATGTATAACTGATGGGCTTCTGACATGTTCATTCACAACCTGTACAACTCAGTCACAGCAATATCATATCTTTTAAAGTTATTGAAAATGAACCTTTAACACAGTAAAACAAAACAACACAGTACATTTCAATATAATCAGGGATCCAGGAAACAGTAAACTTTTTTCAATATTAGATATATTTATTTAGCAACTTAAACATATTAATAAAGAATTTGAATATCTGATATAAATTCATGCGATTTTATATTGCCATTCTATATTGCAAGGAGAGCTGTGTGTATTAAATTAAAATTTTTGGTTTTGTAGTCATGATTATCAATACAAATTTTAAAGTTTGCTCATTAATTATTTTTTATTGAATGGGAGCATACAATCCTGCATGAATCTCCTTATATATTGTAACTGACATGTTATAAACATGTTATGTGACGATTATATCTCCATCACGTAACTATAATTGTATTGACTTTAAATCTGTGCCTCTTTCTCATTCTTATTCCAGAGTTGGATGGTCGTGAGCCCATGCAAAACAATTACAGGAAATAAACTCTAAAATGGAAACCTTTTATCCCTGATGGATATTCATCTGGAGGCTATCACTTTCTGTCTTTCCATGAACAACAAGGAGAGAGAGGCGTCTCCTCGTACTTCCTGCACATGTTTGCCGACCAGGATCAACCAACCAATCCCTCGCCTGTTGTAGACTCCTCAGCATGCAGCTATTAAGCTATTAAACCCATCACAGTCCACAGTTTGACTTGACCTGCAGCTCAATAACTGTCGACCAATGTGATGCTGTTCAGAGTGGACCTTCAGGAAATCACAATAGGATTTGCTGCACAGTGAAGAAATGTCCTACAATGCCTGAATTAGTGAGGAGCTTCCAGCCCATCATGGTTTGTCCAACCATTCAGCCACAGAACAAAACTGTCACGTCAAAGATTTAATCGCCAGAACAAAACTGTCACTGGTTATGAGGGTGTCAGGTTGTGTATCCAGTGTGTTTTCAGTATTTTAAGAGACAATTTAAGAAAAGACTGTTTCATTGGACTGTGAAGAGAGTTTTTTGTTATGTGTGCAGGACGTGACGCTGAGATGGCACAATGGAAATACTGTTATTGTTGGATGTATGAAAGAGCCACATGTCTTCCTGTTGTTTTTGTCTCCTCATAATCCAAACGCCATTTCCTTAATTTAGTTTGTCAATCCTGCAGTCATAGTATATCTGGCAGACAGAGGTGGACATAAAACACATTCACCATGGATATGAGTGGTTTGTGTTGTGTGTGTAAGGGCTGCTCATAATTTGTTAAAGACATATTGTATGTATTGTAAAGTCCTGTGGAAACTCTTGTTCAGTTCTCCGTCCTGGGCTGGAAACACAGTCTGTGCATACAAACCTCAGTATAACCACGCCTGTATTTCCTCTCACCCCTCCCACGTCAGTGCCTTAATAACTACTGAGACAGGCATTTGTGTCTTGAGTGAACATAATGTGCACTTCCTGTATGCTCCTAATGCAGAGGACTAGTTTTCTTGCCATGCCAGTGAATGACTGAACAAACATCAGGATGATTAAGCTCTTATACGTGTGAACAGTAATCTAAGCTGCTCTTGTTTTTGGATGAATAATGTTTAATACTGTTGTCTAATTCTGCTCATGTTTGTCGTTTTTTAATTGTGTCGCCTGGTTCAATCTTTTTATTTTCTTCGACACAGATAGAACTCCTCTAAAGTGACCCACATTAGAGACTTGAGGGGTTTGGACTTGAAATGAAATCCTTTATTTGTCCCGGCTGAGGGAAATAATCACTTTATTCCTTATCTCTTTCTACCAATCTAATACTTCACATGTCATATATCTTTTTTTCTTGCATTCCTCTCTGTGTCTAATGCAACATACTGTATCTCTGCTCTTCTTACTCACGGCCTCATGTATGCAGTGAGATGAGGTGAGCTGCAACGCCTTCTGGTGACGTCCGAATGATCAGTGTAACTTTGTCAGATGTTTCCCTTTTTGTGTTCTCAGGAATTTCATGGATTGTTTTTCCCCTCCTTTGATTCATTTTATTGGCTTTTTGTCGATAAAATTAATCAGAGTTGATTAAAGATGAATCAAAGAAATCACAATGGCATCCTTTCATATGTGAGTCTGCACATCTGCTGACAGCTGCACAGTGACTTCAGCAGTCGTGCACTCATACTACAGCCAAATCAAATATCTCCATCACCCAGAAATAGATGTGAGACTATGTCTAAGCTGCTGCTTCAACAGTGTGTGTGTGTGTGTGTGTGTGTGTGTGTGCACGAAGAACAGGATCAACAAGCGAGCCATTTGTTTTTCTGTTTTATTATAACAATGCCATATAAAATCAGTCATCTTGCCTTACAATCAGTAAACATGATTCTACTAAATCACCATTCTGCTGCATCCACGGTCACCTGCTGCTGCTGCAAACCCCTGACATGTTATAAACTTCACAGGTCTGTTTGTCCCTGCTTGGTTTTCAGTCAGGTCTCTGTTGATTAGGTAACTGTATTGTACGCATGCAGCTGTCTGATCACGGATCAGTTGTATTTGGCTTTCTAGAGGAGATCTCTATTATAATAGTCCCACAGATTGCTGTCCGTTATCCTGAGCTGTGGAGCAACTGGATTGTGTAGAGAGACATTGGTTCAAGGATCAGTTTCCCTGTTGCGTCATCCTCAGGATTTGGCGTAGCATGCCCTGCACTTCTTCATCCATTCGACCCTGTTGGGCAGTAGAGAATGATGCAAAATTGCTGCAGATTAATCCTTGTTGCATATGCACAGGCAGAGTGCCCTCTATAGGACAGACCCGCCAGCAGCACCCAGGTTGTTACCTACACAAACAAAACCTCTGATCCAACGCCAGACGCACCAGGTACAGACATCACACACAGAGTGCTGCCTATAACAACAGCGCTGCCCCATATCTTTACAAGATATGCTTGAAAAGTTAAAGCACAAACCATGAACGGGTCTGAATGAAACTGTGAATTCATCACCGTGAACATAAAAGGTAATTTGAATGGCACTTAATAGATACTGTACCTTTGCCGAAGCCCAACCATCTGGATCTGCACCAAATTTCCCACTCATAAATATCAGTCCCTTAAACAAGACAACGCCCTATTTCATAATGTTAATGAGAGTGGGAAAAAATGACTGGATCTGCACTAATCATTTTATGAATTCTTCCCTTACTGATACCAAAACTTCCAAAGTTTTGTGGTAATCTGTCCCCTAGTTTTGTGAAATCTTGCTTAAAAACAAACCAACAAACTAGAATAGCTCTAATTTTACTGCATACCTCACACAATCTTAAATTCAATCAAGCTGCACCAAATTACACACACTCATAGTTTAAAGTTCTTCAAATGCTGCAGATTTTTTTCTCATCCATGAATTAATCCCTGAGAAAACTGCGAATAGAAATCCTGGATCTGCACTAACATTGAATGGGTTCTTCCCTGACCCAAACAACATCCTTCCACCAAGTTATATGGAAATCCATTCAGTGATTTTGTGTAATCTTGCTTACAAACGCACACACAGACGGGTGAAAACACACCCTCCTCGGTGGAGGTAATAATGAATGTGTACACCTCTGTGGTGGAACTGTATGCTGAAACTGTCTGAGCCCTGCACCTCCTCTGTAATTTCATCCTCTCTGTCTGGTAAACAGAGATGTTGAACTGTAGCTGCCCACTTTTTATTGTTTGCATTGAAAACTGGAGTGAATTCAGCCGTCAGTGCTGTTCACAGTCCAGACTATAAGTGGTTGTCCAGCCAGTCGCACATAAAAGAATGTAATAGATCCAATGTTACACAGAAACCCCCCCCCCCCTCCCCTCCATAAAACTCAGCAAAAGGCTGAATTTGAGCTCTGGCATGTATGTGTGCATTCAACTGACCTGTGCAGCTGCCAGTAAATGTGAGCGGTACACAGTCACCACCTGTTTGTGCTTTCTCTCCCAGTCCTGCAGAAAAAGGTCACAGCAAATGTTACTGCCATTTTTCATATTTCTAGGTCTATTATTGGTTATGTAGAAAAAATTCATTATGCAGTCTCGTGTCAGGTCTCTCCTCACCTGGAGCTGCTGGGTGAGTGTAGAGATTCGGTTCTGCAGTGCCACTTGTTGCCCGGGGTTACCGACATGGGTGGATGAAGAGGAGGACGTGATGCCCAGAGGAAGTGAAAGAGCTCCCAAGGCCTCCTTTAGCCGGAACACCTCCTTGGACAGCTCTGTTATCTGCACAGGGACAGACACAGCAGTCAGCTGATAGTTTCCTCAACAGCAGAGATTTGAACAGCCACCCTCCCTCTCACCTTGCGGTCCTTCTCCTTCACCAGGCCCTGGGATTCCTGGACGTTGTTGTGGAGCACCTGGATGTGGTTGGACTGCGCCTGTAGCTCGGCGAGCCGCTGCTGCACCGTGGCCAGCTGGGACTCGGCCACCTGCCGCTCACTCTTGTTGAAGAGAGCCTCTCTCTGCACCTGGAACACCTAAACCAGTAAAACCACCAACGTCATCACGTCACTTTAAAAACGCTGATTGGTTAAATGTCCAGTTCAGATGCTTTTCTGCTGATATACAATGTTCCCATTCATTCACAATTATCGCTCACGCTCCATTCACAGTGGGAGGTTCCCTATACTATGCAACCACACCCCTTTTCAACCTTGATGACATCACAGGGGGTTTGAGCACCAATGGCCTTTCATTTATATCACTTTCGTCTGTGCATCACTACAAATGATCGTTCTTGAATTGAACTGAGGACTGACAGACACATTCACATTGGCAAAAAATACGCACTTGCAGAAAAAAAACGTCTATACTTTCTCAGTCAAATCTATTCCTGCAAACTTCCTTTTTCTAAATGTTTTGCTCAGGGGTATTTCCCATGAGTTACAGTCGTCTCTTTCATCTTCCTACAACCACTAAGGAGTAAACCAGTAAATCTACACACCAACCATAAATGGGTTTCTGTTTGAGGCAAGTTTGATTTTACATGCTAAGGTGTGTGTGTGTGTGTGTGTGTGTGTGTGTGTGTTTGTGTGTGTTTGTGTGTGTGTGTGTTTGTGTGTGTGTGTGTGTAGGTTGCCAAACAGCCTGTTTTTGTAATAAAGTGACCTCTATTTTTAGCAGGACTCATGAGCTACATAAAAGAAATCCTGCTCATGTGGCCCCTGATCAGCCTCAGTGTGTTTGCAAACCTGAGCTGGAAAAGCAGTTACTCAGTTTGCAAAGAGAGAGTATTTATAAATGCCCCCTCACATGTGACCTGGTCATTAGGATCCTATAGCGCACATACTTCAGTGCATCACCAAGCACATATAGAGAGATCAGTGAGACAGACGATGGCACTGAATAGAGAAAGTAATACACTTATGAATAATGTAGAGGCAGGAAAGAGGCCTTCACGGAACATGGCTCACTTTGTGGCAGACACAAACACATCTAATGTGGCTTGAGACGGCATCAGAAAGGATTTGAGAGAAGCCAGAAACAATAACACGCATGTAAGCACACACACACACACACACACACACACACACACACACACACACACACCTCGGTGCACGTCTTCTCATGTTTGCGGGTGAGGTCGTTGAAACGAGCCGTGATGGCGTTGATATCAACCTGCAGGGAGAGCCGCAGGCCCTCGTGGTCCTCCTTGGAGATGAGGCCCTGCTCCGTGGCCTTCTGGGACTTCAGTTCTCTCAGCTCCATCTCTTTCTCAGTCAGGGTGTCCCGTGCTGCTGCTGCACTGCTCTCGCTGGCCTGCAGGGAGCGCTGGAGCTCTGCCTGTGAGGCAAGAGGAAGCGATTGACTGACTGAAGCACATGTTTCTGTCTAGTGACAATTTGAAAGTTTGTGATCAAAAGGCTTTTCCATTTAGCTATTTGCAAGCCTATTCAGATTTCTGTATATACTGTGTACCACAATATGGGTATATCACTTACTTTGACTTTTTACCCCATTTTTGCAGTTTTCTAATCCCTAATTAATTTTAAAACAATCATTTAAAATGGAACCTTTCGTGAATATTTGTAATGTGTATACTTTTATCTTGCAATTTCCAAATGGTAGAAAACTTAGGTTTGATAAATAAACTTTAACTCGGGTTGGAGTTTAGCCCCTCTAGAATCAAGAGTGTGCTTTACGATGGATCCAGAAGTGAATCTAAAATATCCTGGATACGAATGCCACACCATCTTGCACATTTCGAGTCAAGCCCCAACACACAAGCTCAACAAATTACAAGTCAGTCTAAGCTTTCAATCATGATGTTTCTCTCCATTTAAATTGCATCAAAAAACAAATTACAAACAGACACAAACACCTGAACATACACCGCTGTGAGAAGAACTACTTAAAATAGAAATCACAATCCATCTTTGATCTTAACTGTTCTGGGGACCACTCTTACCAGATCCAGAAGCGTAGTCCAGTGAGAAATGGCTCAAATCAAGTAGAGGCAAGACTCTATCCAGCCTCTCTAATCTCTGTCTGTGCCCCTGCCCCTCTCATTTAAACATTCTGCCCGAGTTGCTTCATTTAATTATTCTTGTCCTCTCCTGTCCTTGCTGACCTTGATTTTCTCATGCTCCTCTCTTGGTATGGCGTCCTGCATGGGCTGCAGCTTGGCCTCCAGTGCGGCCGCCTGCTCCTCAGCTTTGCAACGGAGGTTCTTCTCCACCTGGAGCTCCTGCAGCGTGTCGGCCAGCTGTTCGGACACTGCGGAGAGCGCCTCCTTGTGCTTTGAGAGAGGCACCGCATCTTGCTGCTGCAGGGCGTCCAGTGCCCTGCCCTCTCGCTCCGCGCACAGGCAATCCAGAGCCTGGGCTGCTTCCTGCCGGGCCACATCCAGCTCCTCTGTCACTGCTGCCAAGGTTCGTCTTGAGGGATCTGATTGGAGAGAGTCATGAAAATAGACAAAGAAGTCCCAAACGTACATCTAAATATTATACATATAGTTTTTTTGAAATGGCACTACACACCTAATATGACTGAGCGCTCCGAGCTCTCCGAGTGTTCCTCCTCATCGTCCTCCTCCTCATCATGACCACCACGTGGAGGAGGCCTGAGTCTCTCCAGATCCAGCAGGGCATCGTTGAGCCGTCTGGCCACTGCTGCCCTCTCCCTGGCCAGCTGCTCACACTGGAGCCCCAGATTCACTTGCACCTCCTCCAGCTCAGAGCGTGGGACACACTTCCGCAGCTCCCCCTCTAGCTCTCCCAAACGCTCCTGCAGACGACGGACCTTATCTCCATCTCTCCCTGCTCCTCCCTCTTTGCCCGAGACGCTGCTCTCTGCCAGGGCTGCCTCCAACTCAGCCACTTTGTCACGAAAGCCCTTCACCGTTTCTTTCCTTTCTCCGTCTTTTGCCACTTCTTCTCTCATAGACTCTTTCTTGGCCAGAGCAGCCTGAAGTTTTTCTACTTTCTCCCTCAGCTGTTTGATTGTGTTGCTGTCCTGGCCGATCTGACCCGCCTCCACGCCCCGTGTCTTGGCAAGCTCCTCCTCCAGCTCCGTCACCCTCGCTCTCAGCTGCTGCGCCTCTTTCCTCGGACCCTCCCCTGCAGCCCCAGACCCGCCTTCAGTGCCAGCACCTGCCATGGCAGTATCCCCCTCACCACAGTCCACAGAGAGCACCCCGAGAAGCATCTGCTCCTTCAGCTCTTCCAGCTCAGACTGGGAGGAGGCCAACTGCTCCTCCAACACACTCAGCTTCTCCTTCAAAGCCTCTGTACTCTCTGCGGTTGCACCTCCTTCCTGAGATTTACCACTGCAGAAGAAAGTAAGTATTATTAATCTCAAGTAACGCAAAAGTTAGTGATAAAATGACTAATTAAGGAACAGTTCTAGCATCATACAAGTCAACATTGTTTTGATCAATCAGTTTAAAGCAACACTATGCAACCTTTTACTGTGAAAAAGCAGCTTCAAAATGACTTGGAGAATGGTGCCACTTCCATTCCCACTCCTCACCCTAAACATTTGTTCTTGCTCTATGAAAGTAAAGTGAGCAGGTAAGATCTCCTGTGAGAAGCGTGACAGTAATGCTGAACAGTAGATCAGTTAAAAACACTAAGAGGTCATTTAAATCTAGCGTTTATATTCGATATTCAGTGAGGAATGTTGAAATATAAAAAAATCTTAACAGAGTTGGTGTACTTGTTGCAGCGACAGTCTTCTGGTTTATGAAGCCGGGGAATCATGAGTTTTGAGGATTTTTTGACCATCCTCACACATACCTGTATATGCCACTATATACCATGTATATTACACATCATATCTGTACATGAGTATAGTGCCTGTCTAATTCCACAGATACTCCCTTCTCTCTAAGCATAACCATAGGTCAGTTTATAGATAACGGGCCAATACATTGTTGTGTCTATGTTGAGGGACGTTCGGAGTTAGCTCAGATGCTCTAGTCTAGACAAAGGGGCTCCAACTAATTCCTTTGCGTATTTTATCTGTGGGAAGACGTAAGGACACAACGTGATGCATTCTTTAGGCTTAACTATCCAATAGGATGCGAACACCTACATGGAGAGTGACAGAAATTCTACCCATTCATCGATGTGTTGTTATAATACAGCAGAATTAATGACCACGTGTGGCTGCAGAGGGCGCTGTGGCTCAGTAAAAGTTACATAGTGTTGCTTTTATCCTGATGTGCCAAATGTTCGAAAAGACCATGCTCATGAACAGTGCAACAACTCACATATATTCAATTTACAATTATAAAAAATAAACAACCAAATGTTTTACTAGAAAAGTAAAACATTGAACATTTTGCTAAAAAAATTACTTATTATTGAATCATTTTCTAGGTGAGATATTTCACGTCACTCTATTCTATTATTTCTACTAATTAGTTATTCTACAAATCATTGCAGCCATACATCATACAATCTTGATTATTGAAGTTTCATAATGTACATATATTTTGATACATATATATTTCATCAGTCTTCAGTAAAGAAGATAAATAACAACAAAAATAAACCAAGAAACCAACAAATCACAGACTAGATGACAAACATTTAGCATCTAAGCCTTCATGCTGCAGGAGAAATGTAAGCGCTCAGCACTTTTAAAATGGCCCTGTTCAAGGCAGCAACCAGATACTGCTGAGGCTGATATTAGCAAAGGTGTGCACATCTCAGAATAAATTTAATCCAGGGGAGAAACTCATTCGAATGGAAAAAATACATGAATCAGTCTTACCCGTCTGAAGCCTGGGCCTGAGAGAGGCGTTCCTTCAGGGATTCAAACTCCTTCCTCAGGGTCTCATACTGAGCTAAGGGGACGGAGTCCGGGCTGGAGGTCTGCATGTCTGTGTCGTCCTTCTCAAACATCTCCAGCATCTGTATACGACACAGAGAAAATCATTTAATAATAATAATAATAATAACACCTAATTTAATATAATCTTTATTTATAAAACAATAGCTTAAGACTAAAACAATAGCCTGTTAAATCTCCACATCTTTTTAACACCACACTCCCAGTTTGAAACAGAGATTCTGTTATAAACATAACTTATTTATACATGAAAGCCTAAGCACATATAGCCGTGGTGATATCATTCTAGGTTTTTTTCAGACAGAGTTCCTCCAGATCGACAGAAGACTGTGCCACTGTTTCCACAGGCTCAATAAAACTCCCGGAGAATAATAAACTGACCTTTATGACTAAAATCCCCAGACCTCCCTTTAATTAACCTGAGTCATTCTAAATCTTATTCTGTTCTGCATCATTTACAGTAAATCACAGCAGGAGATGTGGTTCTGACCTTCTTTACTCACATCCTCTCTTAAATTGTATCTTTCCCCACTTTCCTGTCTGGTTCTTCTTAAACACAGCAGGACAGAGCTACATCACAGCTGCTAATACAGCGGTGCAACCCACAACACGAGAGAATAGTGTTAAAAGAAAACTTTAACCGTTCATCCAGCGGGACCCAGTTAGTGAGGGATGACTACAAAATGTTGTGTTGTTCTATTTATACCTGCGTGAACACAAGTGGCTCAGTGCATTAGTGCACCGGAGTGCAGCGCCATAAACTTTAAGTGGTCATGACTCATGCTCCAGCCGGGGACACTCAGCCCCCCCACCGAACAGCATCTTCATCTTCTGCCAGGAAAACATTTAATAATCACTTCAATATCGCTGTCGATTTAAAGAGACTGTTTGGGTTTGTAAAGTCGTTTTCAGACATGAACTCTGTGGGTGGGGTCAGGGAGGAGCATGCAAGAGGCAGGACATGATGTATGAATTCCACTGTGGAAATCACATTTTTTTCGTTTGCAGCACATCATCACCAGCGTGGCGCCTTATCTCTAAAACTCTTGAGCCTCATCTTTTGCGGATGACATCCTTGTCTATGTTTTCCACGTGTATGGATCCTCTTTTTCATCCTGAGGTATTTGTATTCTTTATTTGTCCACTGCGGCTTAGAAACATCATCAACAGGCCCACTCGCTCTCCATGAACTTTCCTTCTGTATTCTCACATTGGCTTACACGGACATTTTTAAAAAAGAAATGCAACTGACTCAGACATTTGTATTCACACACACTCATGTGTCTCAGTAGGTGTGAGTGTGTTATGTTCATTAGCTACGTGCATTTATGTATTTGTGTTCTCCCTGACGTTACCTGTACTTTGAGAACAAGCTCGGAGTTCTGCGAGGTTAGTTCCTCTATTTGTTTACGCAGCTCGGCATCAGTTCCTGGGTCTGTAGGTCCAGGGGAGGGACTGGCTGAGTCACTGTCCTCCTCCTGAGCAGGGGAGGCTCTGGAGCGCTTGGAGAGCAGCTTCTCTAATGGGAATGTTCAAAAGAAACCCACCAACAGGAATAATTAGTCAGTAGTCATTAATACACGCAGGAAAGCCCACATGGTAAAGCAGGGATACATGCCTGGAGGTACATGCATGCTCTGTGCCAGGGCCCTGGGGAGAACATGCACACACAGATCACCTACCTGGGAAGTCAAACATTTCATCCAGGTCCTCAGAGTCACTGCCCTCAATACCATGATCTCCCTTCAGCTCCTCCAGCAGCTTGTCTCTCTCTGCCTCGGCCTCCTCTAATCGCTGCTTTAGTTGGGACAACTATCGTGCACAAAAAAACACACACACAGGGACAATATGTTCTCTGATGTAGATGCAAACACGCAGCGATGTACTGAGAAAGTTTACAAGAAATTGTTTAAATATTTTTCATGTTGAGTCTGCAGTACCTCTTCCAAGGCGGAGATGGCGCTCTGCTGCTGCTGCTCCAAGGCCTTGATCTTCTGAAGCAGGCGGCCTCTCTCCAGACGGAGCCGTCGAATCTCCTCAAACACCTCCTCGTCCTCCGCCTTACACAGACAACCACAACAAATATGACCAACCTCACAAGTTTGCATGTACTACAAAGGGAGAACATCACAAATGACTACACAATACTCAAGAATAGAGAGCCGACCTGGGCTGGTTGCTGTGTTTCTGGAGGCTGTGGAGAAGGGGTCTGGCCGGGGCGAGCAGGACTCCGGGGCTGAGGAGAGGGAGGCAAAACCTGCACCGTTGAGAAAGAAAACAATCAAATTTAACTTTATTAGTCATTACTAGGGTTGCAAAGGGGCGGAAAGTTTCCAGTAAATTTCCGGAAACTTTCCATGGGAAGTTAAGCTCGGGAATTAAAAAAAAAAAAAAAACTACGCAAATTAAACGCTGAGCAATAAAAACATCATTCAAAACTCTATTTTAAAGATGTATGGAATGCAGCACACGCTGCACGTTGGATTTCAACCCTCCACTGTACATTCTTCCATCACATGCACAGATAATTCCCAGCATCCTTCACTCTACAGCAGGGCTGATTGAGGCCTGCTTTAGTGTGCAGGTAGTCTTACCTAGTCAGGTAAGTTTCAATGATATTACTGGGGAAAACATATTAGCATGCTGCTTGAGGATTGTTCATCTGTTCATCTAGCCCACTTCCATTAATTATCCATCAATTGTAAAATATTTTCACAGACGATTCCAATTGTTTGGCTAACTATTTATATCTCTGGCATTGCATTAGTGTTTTTTTACAAACAATTTTTCTCATCTTATTCTACAGAACAATGCCACGTGCACTATCTCATGTGTGGAGACATTTCACCCCAGCCAATGTAGAAGGAAAGGCTGTGTACATTTGCAAATACTGTGCAAAGACCTATGTTAAGAATGACACAACGCTGCAGAAGCATATAGTCAAGTGCCCAAAGTTTCCTCAGGGCTCAAATCAGCCTATAACAAAACAAAATGTTTATATTTATGTCTGTATATGACAAGGTAAATACAGTTAGTATAAATTATCCACAAAATTTGGATTTTCCCATGGAAAGTAGCATGCTTGGCCTAATGTAGTGAAAAAGACATTCAAATCTTGGAGTCTTAAAATAAATCTTTGCTTTTCTTGGGTGTGTCACTTTGAAAATGACAGAATCTGATGAAGAAAACAAACAGGTTTAATCTTATATGTTATATGCACTGGTGATTCTGGTGATACTGTAAGGCTGGCCTTTAAGTGCGGTTAAATAATGTGTTTTCCATCCACTGAGACGCTTCTTTCAGTACCTGGAGAGGAGAGCGGGGGGGTGGAGGAGCTTTCCGTTTGCGGGGGGTAGTCCCCCCCTGCACTGAGGAGGCGCCTGAGGGGACCTGCGGGGGCTGTGTGGGAGTTAGGAGGGGGGGGTCACAGACAAGCAGAGGTCAAGCTCAACTTAAAATGGAAAAGCAGAGTTAACTGAGGTAAAGACAAAGGGTCAGCAATAAGCCCCCTCAAAAAAAAAGAGAGCTGCACACAAAAACAATGACCTCATATTGGAAAACATGCACAATATGATCGGCCGGAATGGGGCATGAGCTCATTGATGGAGGGAGTGATGCAACACAAAGCCTTGCAACCTTACCTCCTCGCCTGCGCCCTCAGAAGCTACGTGTGCAGAGGAGAAAGACACACACAGAAAACAATGTAACCTCGACAGCACTGAGGTTCAGGCACATGAGAATATATCCACACAGACACAAACACACACAACTATACACACTTTCACTTTCATCCACTTTTTAAAATAAAGTAATAAGTATATCATAGTGGCTTTCATGTATCTTGTCGTAAATCCACCAAAATGCAGAATAAGAACTAATGTGGTCATGCATCATTCACCTAATTCTCTCTTTCATCTCCTTTCTCAACCAGTCACACATCTGTTTCTCATAGAACAGCCGAGTCTTTGTTAGGAGAGAAAAGTGGAACGAGCCTTTCAACTCCTTTCGTCTACAAACCCAACTTTACAATCACATCCAGCTGGCGTCCTGATCCCCTTCCTCTTATTACAGTCTTATTACAGTATAACAACCTGTATCTATCCAGGATACACTGATGGTATGCTATTTGTTTCTGTCACATGTTGTGAGCTGTTTCATTTAGCTAACTTTTTTAAAGTTATCCCATCCCTTCTATCTCTCCAAATCAAAAAAAAGTTCAAGCGGGCCTCATACTGTACCTGGAGGAACTCCATCTTGCAACATCTGTGAGACACGCTGGTTGCCCGTGGTTACGCTGTAGTCGGTGGCTTGGTGTCCAAGGGCGTCAACCAGCTGCGTGTTGGCCCCGCCTCTCAGCAGAGCCTCTACAGTTTCAATACTGTCACTCTCACAAGCCAACATTAACGCAGACCTGCGATTCACATACAGGATCATGACATAGCGAGAAAATACAGAATCTACCATAACACATCTGTGAAGTACTGTAGAATCACATGGCATATTCAATTTAGACTTGTATGATTTAGTATCGGTGTTGCATTTAGTATTGTATCAGAATCAATTATGAGTAAATGTACACAACAGATCAGTAAATTGTTCTTATCTCTACCTATAAATGTTGTCTTTCCACCTTGCGACTGTTAACTACAGGATAATTAATCTCCGCCTAGACGTCATCTAAACCCAAATTAAAAGCTGTTACTCCCTGCTGGAGGTCCTGACCTTCATCCCTTATAATCCCCCCCAAACACCCTCAATGACTGGAGGAATCCACCCTGCACCCTGACCCAGACAACCCTACTGCTGACAATAATCTGGAAGAGGTTTCTGCATCGTGTCCCAGTCTGCCTCAAGACAACCTTTCAGCATTGAGATGGACAGAGGAGAATCCAGCTGCATCCAGAACTTACCTTCCCTGGTTGTCCTGAATGTTAGCATTGGCACCTCGTCCCAACAGGAACACACAGAGCTCCACTCTGCTCATCTGAGCTGCTAAGATCAGAGGGGTGGCCTCGTCCTAACACAGACAAATAAGATTATACAAACATCATGCGGCAACAGCAACGTTGGTTGTAATCAAACCAATAGTAAATCAAAAGCCATACACAATCTTTGTAATAATAACTTACACTGTCCTGGACATCCAGATCGGCTTTAAAGTCCCACAGGGTCTCAGTGCAGGACAAGCAGCCACTGACCGCTGCAGACAATATTCAGAACTATGGTTGACATCCAGATATAAACATACACTTACATATTGAAATGATGGATACAAGATTCAGTGTCGGGGTTAAATGTTCATAAACACCTATTTGCTTTCAATATGCTATTTGAGTTGGATCAATATTAGGGTGGGAGCGTGTTTGTGTCTCACACTATGTGAGTATGTAACTGTTTGGCCACAGTAACCAAAGTGCTGTGGTTGTGTAAGTGTTACCTGCATGATGAAGTGGTGTCCTGCCAATGCTGTCGATGCAATCAACTGCCAGTCTCTCCTGTCAGACAAAACGTGAAAATTAGAAATCCCTTCAAATTAGTTTGCCAAGCTTTTAATCTATTTACCAAGCAACTAAGTATTTTACCTGTAGGAGTCTCTTTAAACACTCTGATTGGCCGTTTTTGGCTGCGAGGTGGAGGGCGCTGAAGCCTGGAGTCAGACAGTCAGAAATAAAGAGACATTTATAAACAAGAGCCATGAGATTCAGCAACCTTGGCTTTAGAGATAAAAGTCTTATTGGGTAATGAAATACCGTACCAGCACCGTCAGGGACGTTCACATCGGCTCCATGAGAGATGATAACCTCCAGACAGTCCAGTCGGCCTCGGGATGCACTGAGGTGGAAACTGTGACACAGAGGAAGGACAATACTTGTGATTAGAGATGAGAAATGAGAATTGTTTTCTCCATTTAAAATGTCTTATTCTGTGGAATTTTTCAAAAACTATGGTTCAAGTAATGCTACACAATGTTAATGGTTAAACTGTAAAACATCTAAACTCAATTACAAACAATCTCTCAGGAATTGTTGCCATTTTTTAAAATATCAAAATTGGCTGATGTATTGAGTACCAAACATTGGTATCGGCCTCAAAATTCCATATTGGTCGGGCTCCATTTACAGCAAAAGAGAGAAGGTGATAAAACTAAAAAATGTCATCAGTGTTTGGTAGGTCCTTCCATGAAAAATTACTTATGTTACATGAGAAATGATTTGTTTGTTACTGTTAATTATATTTTACCCTTTATTTTACTATTAAAGGTCAGTGTGAAATTTCCATAGTAAATAAAAAATCTTTAATGATCAACTTACGCCGACTTGCCCTCAGCGTCCAGCTTGGTGGGACAGAGACCCTTTTTGACGATGAGAGCAGAGACCTTGTCGGGTTCATTCTGCTCCACGGCCTGCAGCAGCCTCTCATCACTCTTACTCCAGTCCTGACTCTGAGGGGGGAGAAAAGGTCATCACCCTGCACTGCCCCAAAGGAAACTGATACCACACTGCATATCTCACAACATACCACAGAGGGGAGGGGCTGCTAAAAGAAATATGAGGAAATTAGAATGTGCGACAACCCATTATGATGAAATACGTTGTTTTTGCCTGAGATCATTGAGAGGGTAGTTTTGCGAGTTACATACTTTTAAGAAAGAAATCTCATGAGTAGAATGTGAAAACTTATCAGTATTCTTGCCTATTCATTAATTTGTTTACTGGCTCGATAGAGAAGATACCTACGGGCAGCGGCAGCAGGCTGAGACAAGGAAAAAAACTCCTCATCAGGCTAAAAACAGGCTGCTGAGGATCCATACTGCTAACAGGACGTCACACACTCAACTAAATACAGCCACAGTGTACAAACCCAGCGCCCTGTGTCCTGGCTGACAACCCACACTGATGCCCGGCTGCAGAACAAGTCCGGTATAACACCAGATACTGCAGAGAACTCAGTTGAACATTAAATTGAAATCCCTTAGAGGTCACAGCATCACATCGGTGATATACATAACAGACGATTTATTCTACACTGAAATAGAAAAGCTGGCCACACATAAACTCAGACACACATCCATACAGTAACACTGCTGCTCTCTGTGCTCTCGTCTGCCTTTGCAGCAACTCCCTGTCCGCATCCAAAACAGCATCCTGTCCTCCTGATCCTGCTGCTAGCAGGGACACGGACAGACTTACCATTGCACCTCACACACAAACACACAAACACACAAACACATGCACATTGCCACCTCCTTCTTTTCATCCCTGTCCTCCCCGATCTATAATCTCATATCATTTATCTTCCTCTGTGTAGCAGCAGCCTCTGTTTTCTGTCTCTCTATAAGTTGTTTTCGGGTCCTGCACGGTTCCCCTGCTGGCAGCGTCACAGATCTGTTCCTCTGCAGTTACAGAGCGAGCCGGGCCTGTGTGATGTGAGGACTCAGCACAGAGGAGAAACGGGCTGGACAAGCTGCACTCTGTTCTGCTGGTTAGGACGGTTATTTATAGTATCTCATATATCTATCTATCAATCAATCAATCATTCTATCTATCAATTAGTCTGTCTATCTATCTATATATATATCGGTCTGGCTGTTAAGTGAAACTATTTATCAGCATCATCCAAGACGAACAGCTTTGTCACCATTGTTGTGCGGATCACTTAGTGTGCAGTCCGAGGTAACAGGGAGGTAGAATTTCCCTTTAGATCGACCTGATAGTAACAGAGTATAATGGTGTTAAGAGCATCGTCGGGATCTAAATGCTCAGACCACACTGTGGAGCCAGCAGCTGCAGGTTTATCTGCGTGGACCTGTGCACCGGCGCTGCAGGGGAGCAAGGTCTGTGACACCAGTTAGCCAGTCTGCTACACGGAGCAGGAAAAGAATCTTCAAATTTAAAAAATGCAGCACATTAGAGAACTAGGTTGACCCCCACATTGTAAAGCTCTTCAAGGTAATGTAGCGGCAACAGCAGGGAAGTAGGAGTTCCTTGATTCCTAGTGTGTGTGTGTGTGTGTGTGTGTGTGTGTGTGTGTGTGTGTGTGTGTGTGTGTGTGTGTGTGTGTGTGTGTGTGTGTGTGAATAATTAAAGGCTACCTGAGATCTCTGGTTATAGCAGCAGTCTGGAGACAGACCTGCTCTCCTGCTGTTGCTCGGTGACACTGAATCCCAGCGCCCCCCATAAACACACACACACACACACACACACACACACACACACACACACACACACACACACACACGAGTGATATCTTTACAATAACCTTTTTAGGTAAAAACACCCCTTGAAAGGGTTATTTCTCTACACAGCCTGTGGACGTACAGTAAGAAAACAGGTATAGTACATGTTCAACAGATGTCTCTTACCTCATTCTTCTTAAACTTTGCCTTCAGACTCTTCATAATCACTCGATAGGCACTGTGTCAACATGAACACTGAAATAAACAAAAGTAGTCATTATAGATGTATGCTATTGGAAGTAACAGCTTATCCAATCAATCTCGGTGGGTTTTTGTATTTCCCCACTTGGTTCCACATATACACTGAAATAAATAAGACAAATTACACACACTACTAATAACTATTAGATAAGTATGTTATTGAAAGTTACATCTTATCCAATGTGTCTCAGGTGGTTTTATATTTACTCCAATCAACATGTAGGTGTCACTCATTTTTTGAACTTGCTATGTGATGTAGTGTATGAGCAGTAGCAGCATGCAGCCTACCTGTGGGGGTCGGTCCTGCTCCAGGTGAGTTCCTCCTCCTCTGTCCCATCAGCTGCTGCTCAGTGGAAACACTGGAGTCACTGCTGCCTGGACGCAGCACCGATAAGCCCGCCTCCGTCGCGAATCAGCCAATCGGCGATGCGCAAATACGCCGGATCAGCGTTTGATTGGCAGCGAGGGTCAACATATGTGTTGCGTGCAGACTTCCTGGAAAGTTACATGTGTTCATATTAAACACAATGTAAAACACTGTTCCATCAATTACACTGAGTCACTGTGTTGATGTTCTCCATTTCAGTGGCTCCTCTTTAGCTCATCACACGGAGGCGGGGCGAGGACAGGTTCCTCTCTTTAGTTTGGACTTTTTGGGCCAATCACCTAAACGTAAAACTGGAGTTAACCAATCATGAGGCTGGAGGTCCTGAACCCGGAAGTTGTCACTTTCAAAGCAAATGAGAGGTGAGTGGTTCCTTTTCTTTTTTATATTTTTTAAACGTAAATTTATACCTATACCACCAATGAACCTGATGCTAATTAAAGCTGGAGTACATATGGAAGATAGAAACTTTTTTTAAATTTATTTTTCATGAATAACCTGATTGTGTTATGGAAGCACTTAATTCACAGATGTAAATATTTAGAAGTCAAGCCCCATGTCAGCGGATGGAAGATTAAACTTAAGATATTTGCTAAATCTCTTCAATGCATGACAGACTTGTTTATGCTCCCTGAATAAGACCCTCAGTTATTTTATTGATATTTTTTTGGGGGTTGAAATTACTGAGCATTGCTTAAAGAGAGCCTGTGACCCAAGTATTTCATTGATAGTGACTGCTTCATGTTATCTCTGTGCATATGACAATACAAATTTTGAATCTTGAATCTACTACTAGTTTACTGTTGTTGGTGTTTCTTTGTCTCTTTCTCTCACTAATGTATCATCACTGATTCAACTTTGATAACCAATGCCTGCCTTAAAGGTATACTATTTCTCTTCCCACCACTATGGGAGGTGAGTGACACCTGAAAAGTTAAAAGAAAGTAATGAGGAGGACAAATTTAACTAATACAGCTAATAAGTATATACATGATTCTATAATTGAAGGTGCTAATGAGTTTTTACACTTAATTAAACTGATAATTTACTTTGGCACAGACATAAACCCATCTATTACCATAAATGGATGCTGACACTAATTTCCCCACAAACTATGAAGTTATATTTCTAGAGGAGACATGCAGTACACTTGAGCTGTCAGATGAGGGCAGTAGATGTAAGGCAGATTAAACTACATAAAAATAATGATTCCTTCCCGTCTGTGCAGCCTCTTCTCCAGTCCCTCGACTCATGACATTCATGACTTTCAGAGATAGCCTTTGTTGGTGAATGTCTGTACCGCTGCTGATCTGCAACAGAAACAAAAGCTTGTTTTTTGATTTACCTTTCTAAAATATTATAATTGATGCTGTTATTGAGCGTCTGCATGAAGCCCGAAGTTCAGAGAAAATGTCTTATCCATATTTAGCCCTTTATAATGAGGGAGTCTTGTTAATCCTCTGAACTATTCCACTGCGACGTCTTGTTTTCCGATTCAATTAAATCTTTGGCTCTAATGCAACCGTGTGTTTATTTTGCATTTAGAAAAAAAAACAATGATTATTGTACCTGTCTTTCTGTCTCATTATCTATGCTCCCTCTCTGTTTTCTCCATTTTTCTTCCCCAGTCTCCCGTCTCTCTCTCTCTCTCTCTTTATTTTCTATTTCTTGCTCAGATTTAATCTTTTCTCCCATACAGGCTGTCACGCTGGCTATAGGACGGAAAGAAAAAATGTCTGTCTTATATGTTACTGGCTTGTAGGGGTTTTAGGCAGGTCAGAGTTGTGCAGATGAAAAAGGGGGAATGTGTGGCTGAGAGGAGGGAGAAGAGAGGGGAGATTACTGCTTCAATCAGAGATGACAGGGGATAAAAATACAAACGTAGAAAAGAGAGGCAGAGAGAGGGAAGGAGACGATATGTTTTGTCATTTGAGCATCTTAACTTTTTGAAATAGTGATTGCATGGGAAAAGCATCCACATCTGTTGTGCAAACAAATGATCCACAAGAATCAAAGTCCATGTGTTGTGCCAACAAGATCTCTATCAACTTACTGAATGAGTAGATCTCATTCCCAGTAGATAAGACCTTGAGCAGAGCATATTGATCGGGTCCCGTCTCGATAATGACTAGCTCTCGCAGAAATGGGAATCTTGTTCCCGCAACATTTTGTAGTAAACCTTCAATCTTGTTCTGTTAAGATAAAAACAAACATTGAACTACTGAGGTGAAACTGGTTTTAGATCTGTCTGTCACATCTGGGCAGATTCTTTCCCACATGAAGAAAGGTAATTTGGCAAGCTTCTACATTTGTTGCTATTTGATGCTGTCTTCAAGTTGAATGCTCTGTAACTAATTCAAACTGGACTCCAGGGAGCTGAACGTGACTTCAGATTTCAAACACCGGAGTAGCCCAGGCTAGGAAACCAGTGGTGCATGTAGGGGGAAGGCAGGAAGATGTGAAGGTCTTGATGGGATAATGTTGTTGTGGCTGTGGTGGCGGGGTTGGATTCTCGCACGATGACCTCACCGACTCTCCCACCCCTGGGAGAGAGTAAGCTCATGAGTGTTGTAAAGAAAGAGGCATTTGCCGTCTCTTAACAGACTTAGATGGGCCTCATACCCACTGTAGCACATAATCCATTTTGCCAGTGCGGGCCGTGGATAGTGGGACATTTCTAAGAGGATGAAACACGCTTAGAAAGAGAGCAAAGAGAACGAGGAAAGAAAGGGGATGAAATTGAAGAAGATGATTTATTCATTGAGTGCTTCAAAGGGCCGGACATTAACACAATATCATTAATTATCGCAAGCACAGTGAGGAGGTTTAATGCATAAATTATCAACCTCAGATTTGTCAAGTGTTTGTCATCTCTGCGCATAAAGATGAGTTTAAAACCACAACCTTCACTCAGGAGCAGAAACCAGTCTTCAAACTTAGAAGTGAACAGTTGTTTTGCCATCACCCAATCTGAGCTGTCCATGCAGAAAGGAGTATACTAGTCTACCCATGTCACAATGGCCACACACCATTAGTCTTTATGTGGAGCTACTTTATTAGACGAATAAATCTAAACCTTGGTTTGGAGCATGCTCCAGTTCTTCTGGGCTGTGACTAATACGTGAGCTACAACTTCTCTTTAAAACACAGGGTGTTATTCTTCTCCTGTCCACATAAACAGCAACACAGCAAAACAGTACATAACTCTGGATTCTCAACAGGCCTCTCTACTTAACCCTGTTACACTCATACCTGTCCTGCGTGAAACAACGGCAGGTAGGAACCAACCAACTCCTTGGCAAGGGGACATGTCGCAGCAACTTGAATATATAAATGAAATACTAATTAAAGTGCTTTTAGGGACAACGAGTCAATTTCCTGTATTTGAAAATGTACTTGGCCAATAAAAGAATTCTGATTCTGATTAGGTAACAATCATGTATTTAACAGTAAAGATAATTCTGCAAGTGAACAATACTGCTTTGGAATGATTCCCACTGAAATATATGACTTACATTATAAACTACACTTCTTAATGAGGAACATAACATTTGTGTGTGTGAAGCATAACTTCACTTCCACACTGTTGTAGGATTTCCCTCTTCACCAAACGCTTCTTCTTCTTCTTCTTCTTCTTCTTCTTCTTCTTCTTCTTCTTCTTCGAGAGAGAGAGAGAGAGAGAGAGAGAGAGCAGGAAACAGTTTTGTTCAGCCTTCGGGCCTTTCGTAGTTTTTGGTTCTTTTTAGGGAAAACTGCGAAATAGTCATATTTCAAAACCCACTTGAGGCCACAACATGAAAACTCCGTGATGTCATGCAAATAAATAATGCACATCTTTTGGAGCACATTCGTGGGAGCTGGAGTCTCATCCCCCTCTCCTCCTCCTCCTCCTCCTCCTCTTCTTCCTCTGTTCTTCATTTGTTTTCCCCGTGCAGCTGAAGAGGATGTATCTCTGGGTTGCAGCCCCCAGTGTTGATGTGCAGATATTTTTCGATGAATGAACGCTCGGGTGACTGCGGGAGGGAGGGGGGTGAATAGGAGGATGTTCCTCTGGGACCGAAGCCCCTCCCCTTTAATCGCTCGGCTGGCGGAGCTGGAGAGAGAGTCGCTCTCTTCTCTTCACTCGCACGTTTGTCTTCAGCGAGTGAACAGGAGCCCGTGTCACTGCTGCTTATTTATTGTTTATTCCAGAGAAGCTGCTGCTGTATTTTTTTTTTATCTCCTCTTGTTCCTGTTGTGGAATGAAAAAGGAGAAGCAGGTTTTGTGTCGTTTCAGCGTCAGCGTCATGAAGAAGCGGAGTAAAGCATCCAAAGTGGCACTAGGGTAGAAGGTGAGTGTGTGTCCTGATGTTTAATCCTGATGTTTCCACCAGAAGTCAAACTGCTTTTTTCAATTTGCTCTTTCCTGCTCTAAGTGTGTCCTGTTACTTATAAACTTACAGAATTTGATTCTTAGAACAAACAAGCGGAAAAATACATGTCGCTCTTTAGATTTAACACTTCTCGGCTATTTCTGTGATTCCACATGACTTCCTCCAGTCTCTGTCTATCCCCTGTTTCTTTTTTTATCAGTGTGTTAACGTTGGATTTTTATTGCACGGCTGTGTAATGACATTCCAGCCTTTGGGCAAAGTCCAGATGCCAGTCGCTCTATATGCCCCAGCAGCTCCCTGCGTAAAACAAAAGGGGGGGTGTGTGAAAGAAGCCCAGCTGTTGGTGCAGTTTCATGGCACTTGCAGTGCATGTGACGTGCACGTTGATTGTGGGCCCGTGGCCATAGAAATAATTGTCCGGCACAAATATTTCTGAGAGGAAATAGGGAGCAAGTGGATTAATGTTGTTTTTTAGCTTAAACAAGAGAGTTAATTTTATTTTTGATCTTTTAAATGACTTAAACAGCTAATCATATCCACAGCTCACACAGGACCAGGAGAAACAAGAACAGTTTCTTCCCCCTTGCCGTCTCACTTCTGAACAGCCAACCCACTGTGGCACTGTGCAATAACCTGTATAATAACCACTGTAAAATTACTCCCGGAATTATATTTTATTATAATTATATTTAATTATATTTATTTACCTCACCCCTACTGTATCATACTGCTTAATATTTATCCCTGCACTTCTTTTCTTTCTTTTTCCTAGACCATCGTGCTGTTTGTGTTTGTATTGTTTTGTTTTGTGATGTGTATTCTGTGCAAGCACATTGAGAGCCACTTCACCATGTCAAATTCCTTGTTTTTGTAAACTTACTTGGCCAATAAAACCTGATTCTGAGACAGTAACATCCCCTTTTATTTATCTGTCCCTCTCTGCTCCCCTGCAGCCTCCTGCTCTCCGTCTCCCTCCCTCTTCACACTCCAGAACTGTTTGGCCCGAGCAGCGATGGCCAAGTGGCTGAAGGACTACCTGAGCTTTGGCAGCAGGAAGGTGCCCCCCCAGCCGCCCACACCAGACTACTCCGAGAGCGAGATCCTCAAAGCGTACCGGCTCCAGAGGGACCTGGACTTCGAAGATCCCTATGAGGACTCGGAGAGCCGGCCCAGGGCCGAGTCTGGGCCGTCTGACCCTGCCACGCCGGTGTACGGGTCCCCCATGAAGTCGTCCAGCGTGGACCCCAAGTCCCCCAAGCACAGACTGATCAAAGTGGACTCCCAGGAGCTTGGGCGCACCAAGATCCTCCTCAGTGCCGTCTCCATAGAGGAGCAGCAGGAGCCTGTAAGAGCCTCCTTCTCTAATCACATCTTTGTAGTTGTTCAGAGTGATGACAAATTAGTGATTGAATTAAGGAGAGAGGGATGAAAGGAAAGCATCCCATTCCTATAGTTGTGACAGCTTTATTGATCAGATTCCATAAGCAAGTGTCTGGTACTCTGTGTCACAAATACGCTTTGTTTTCATAAATCAAATTACATCCCATACGCCACATAAACTTGCTTCCATAGCTGGAGGGGAAAATTATTGACGGCTTGAGTGGACCAGTCCCATGAGTTTATGTCCTCCCATAAATAATAAATGGGGTTTGGTTTTGCAAGCTGAGAGAGACCCCCCCTTATGAGCACATGTTAGGGGCCGTATACAGTACTCCATGTTATGTAGGGCTGTGTCACTGGCCAGAGGGGAGTGTAATTTATACGGAGGGGCTGTTGGTGTCATCAGGCCTCTATCAATGTACGTAATGTCAATGTTGTGCAGTAGCAAACATCCACGGCGACTGTAAAGAAAGGGGGCAAACAGATGTCGAGAGAGAGAGAGCGACAGGAGAAGAAGCTCTGAGGTTTCAGAAGGAAATAGTCCGCGCATGAATTCACCTCACATATGCTGAGCGAGTTAAGGAGCATGTCAGTGTTCTTTTTTTTTCGTCCCTGCAGTTAAATCCATGACTCCACTCACGGGAAAATGGCTACAAGTGCGAAAAAGGGCCTGAAGTGGATTGAAGTAATAGTCTTAACTGAAGTCAATACCTTCCACCCCTCTCTCTCCCTCTCTCTCTCCCTCTCTCCCTCTCTCTATACCCAACTCTCCTCCTGCGCTCATTAATTTCCCAGGGTTCTGTGGGAACATCCGCACTCTAATTAACATTGCAGATTCCCGTGCATCGATAAATAACCTGTTACAGAAACAACACGGGATTAGGACGTGATTTTGTGAAGCGTTTGGGATGCGAAGCCGTGCAGGAGTGATCGTCTTTGTGCGAGGAGGAGGAGAGCGAAAAAGGGGGCCAGTGTGTTTGTATCTATGTGCACAGGTGTGTGTGTGCTTGTGTATTTTTATATCGTGTGTGATTGTGTGTGTGTGTGTGTGTGTGAGAGACAGACCATATGGCTGCCTGTGTAGCTGTCAGTGTGCCAGATGACCGCTGTTTTCCTCCTGTGCTCACACAAAAGAACAAATGCTCCTGACCGGCCAAGCAGCTCCTCTTACTCCTCCCTAAAACAAATAGATCATCCTGAGACAGGGCGGCTATACTCACTGTGTTGCATTCTCCTCTGAGGACTCAATGTAGTTTATTCTTTACGTCTCTAATTCAAGTGTTAAACCGTGTTCGTTTATCCTTTAAGAGAAGAAGAGCCGAACTCAGTTTGCTCAATCAAGTATTTATTTAGGAAACAATGAACAGGTTACAGCAAAGCAATGGGCTTCCAACACGTTAGTTGTATTAGAGCGCCACGAACATCCGGCGTCTGTCCATTTTATAGCAGTAGATCTTCGTTCCTCCTCCTCGGAAGTGCGCAGGCGTAATCCATCCTCCTGGCATTTGGTATACTGAAGTGAACAGGGAAACACTCCCAATGACGCTATAGTTGCTCGGCAACCTGTTTACTTCATTAAAGGCCTTGACTCAGAAGATGCCATGACGGGCCAAAGGTGTTTACAATTGGAGAAAAGATTATTATGTTTTCTGCTTCATCAAAACAATCCTGACTGTAAACATTCGGAACAACTGAACCCAAACAATGTCACAAAATTAAAGTCGCTCTGTTCGACCTCCAGAACTTATCAGACAGCTCCTGGAACTCTGTCTGATGTCGAATGCAGCTAAGGAAATAATGCTTTAATATCAAAAACGTTAATTATGAGGACAAGTAAAAGATTCGTTATTGGCACTACACAGCAACGGTTATTAAACATTTGTATGAAGCATAATATCTAGCTAAAACTGTTCCTATCTTTATTTGGTTAAGAGTAAAAATATAATTTGAAATTATTCTGTCATCACAGACTATAGTTAGAAGTTTAAAGTCCTAACAGCGGCTACTCACTGTGTTGCATTCTCCTCTGAAGACTCAATGTAGTTTGTTCTTTACGCCTCTAACTCAAATACCACCTTGCGTGCTTTCTAAATATACTCAGCATTTGTGTGGTATTGTGATGTTGCAAGGTGCTAATTAGTGTGTTAGTGATACTCCAAAAGCATTTTGTGTGCGACCAGACGTATATTTAACGTGCCACTCAGCAAAAAAAGACCTGATTGCTTGTTGTAAGTGTTGCTCTGCTTTCTCCTCCATCTCAGAGTCTTGATGACGTATTGTTTGTGCAACAAAATTTATACATACAGACCCGAATTCTTCTAATTATCAGAAAACATTCATGCCTGAGGATGTTTTTTATGCAAGTGTTTGTTTCAAAAGCGTTTGATTTTTTAATAAAAACGCTGATTATGAAAATGCTGGAATCAAAGCAACTATAGTCTGTGATTGCGAGCTCTTTTTTCATATAAGCCTGCGAGACAAAACCTTTTTTAAAATCATTTTTCATTTCTGTATTAAATCAGAAACAATAGGGACCTGGTTTCTCTAAGGGAACAAGTTGATGTTGTGTCCTGTCAGCAGGAGTCGTTTTTCATTATGAGTAACTGTGTGTTTGGTCCTTCAGGTGGTGCCCTCTGCTCCGCTGGCTGGGGACACGGACTATTCTGATCCTTTCGACGCTCGGTTGGATCACCGGCTGGAGACGGACCTCGGACCCGTTCCCTGCGAGAACAACGGCTACATGGAGCCGTACGAGGCCCAGAGGGTCATCACAGGTCAGTGGACCCTCACTGCTCATCACAGTGTTGGGATGAGATCAGCCACACTTTCACTGCTTCCTTTCTAGGGACGGGAATCGGCAGGGACCTCCCGATACGATACTATCACGATACTTAGGTGCCGATACGATATGTATTGCGATTTTGTGGGTATTGCGATTCGATATAACGATTTCCTGGGATTTCTTTTGTTATTTTTTGTTTTAAATATTGGACCATGGAAAAATGTTGAATCAATCCTTCAAATACAACACACAAGTTTTATTTCAAATAGTAACATTAACTTAATGACTGCCGGGCAGCCAATAGAGAAAATAAATAAAAATGTGCCCTATTATTGTATAGCCCCTGTCAACTGCACACAAACTGACAGATTAAGAAATGTATGCCACTTAGGCTACTTTTAAACAATAAATAAAAGGTAAATTAAATAGAATGAATAAAAGTTTACTTAAAATATAAACTTTGAAATAAACAAAAAGTAGGCTATAGTTGTTTGCATGTAGGCGATGCAAAGCTAGTGCTCGGGTATGTTTAGATTCTTGTGCAAAAACAAGAGCTGGTCAACATGCTCTGGGGTGATGTTGCTCCCCCAATATATCCCAACGGTATAAACCAATAAATATGTTTTTTTGTTTTTTTTTAAATATTTTTTTATTTTGAAAAAAATCGATTTAAAATCGTCATTCACAAGAATCGCGATTTGTAGCTGAATCGATTTTTCCCCCCATCCCTTTCCTTTCTGTGTTTCAGTTTTCTCATTTTAAGTTTTGTTCACGTGGTAAAGTCATGCATCCACCCAAATAATCAATCAGAATTGCATGAGATGAAGTGGTCATGCTTAAGGGATGAACTCAGATCTCATCATGAAGGAGCACTGTCAAGTATCCTATTGCATTTCAGACACAAAATCATGAATAAAATATGGTTCTGTGCCACGAAGTTATATGATTATTATCGATCCCTAGACCGTCAGACATTTCTTTCATCAAAAAAACATTGAGAGGATTTCCGACATTATCGTTATATTTTCTGCATTCACAGAACAATACTTCTTTATTTCCATATTCTCCGGTTCTTTGTTCTAACAAAGTGCCTCAAACGCAGTATTTCACACTATTTCCTGTTTAATTGCTTAATTTATAGCGAGCAGCTGAGTATTGTACCTGTCGACCCCCCCCCCGTTAGATTCATCACACATGAGCCGGCCCTTTGGAGATACCTATCCAGTCTCAGACACTCCCGCCGCCCTCCCTCCGCCCCTCACAATTTTCTCCCACGTTGTCTGGCTTCGCATCTATCGTTTTCCATTTGTCTCTCTCCCCCATAACATCTCTGTCTGCCCCCCCCCCCCTGCGTTCTCCTCTCCCTGCTCTGTCCCAGTCATTTAGTGTAAAAGCCTCCCCCTCCTCCCCCTCCTCCTCTTCCTCCATTTCTCTATCTCTCCTCATCTCGAGGGCTCTCCCCCGCGGCCCTGAGGGGAGTCTGGCTGTCTCTCTAATTTGTTTTTTTGGCAAATTTGATGTCCCGTTCGCCCGCCCATTGCCACTCCTGCTACCTTTTTGTCGGTCACATGACGTCCATTACATCGGGTGCAAATGATCGGAGCCTCCCGAGTGGAGAAACACTGAAGAAGATCTTTTCTTGCAGCGGCTGGATGGAGCCCATTGGAAAGATTAGATTCACAGCGGTGATGACGGCAGAGTGTTTGGCGAAGCCCTGTCACAGTCCTGTCACTGACTTTGAATTGAGGCCGTCACTCCAGGACTGAGTGTCTGCCGGCTTTTGTCCGTCCGTCTGTCAGCCTGTTTCTGCTCATTAATGAACACGGCGGAGCGGCAGAGACAGGTGTGAGATCGGAATAGTGATTCTCCGTCACAAAGACCGTCCTGAAAAGACACCTGTGTGCTTTTCAGACGGCACTTTATCAGTTTGAATGTTTTCCAGCCCTCAGTCTGGTCCCAGTTTCCAGGCTCACATCTGTATTTTTTGTGTTTGAACTGTTCAATCATGCTTCTCAAATGCATGATTTTGTTGATATATTAAAAAGCTTTATAAGGTAGAGAATTACATCATTGTCTAAACCACACACCATATTTGGCAGTCTCTTCTGGCTTCAAATTGCCAGAATGAATGGATACACAGAGCTTCCCAGGAAATATTCCACATGTGACATTCAGTGTGTACAGGAAATGCATGTTAAAGTGAAAACCCATCTTAAAACCCACATATTTAAAATCATCTGTTGTCTTTCCTGGATATCTACTGAAGCTTCTATATAGGACGCAGCAAAAAATGAGGAATAATACTTTTTTAGACGGCACTTTATCAGTTTGAATGTTTCCACCCCTCAGTCTGGTCCCAGTTTCCAGGCCCCGGCTCACATCTGTATGCCTAGAGGCTCCTCTGCCCTCCCTGTCGTCTTTCCCCTCAATCTTCTCTCTCTCTGTCACCTTTCTGGCAAATTGCTATTTTCACCCCCCCTGTTTTGTTTTTTTCCCTCCATCGTGGCTCCTATGAATCTCTCATTTTATTTCCTCCACGCCAGTTTTTATCTCTGCGCCTTCATCCTCTCTCCATCTGCAGGCTACCGCTGACACCGCGGGTTCCCGGCGCAGGTAGAGAGCAGCATTCAGCCCCCCCCGCTGTGCTTCTGTCTCAATGGCTTTACATCAAACGCTGACAGACCTCGCATCGCCTCCCCTCCCGTCCTCCTCCTCCTCCTCCTCCTCCTCCTCCTCCTCCTCCTCCTCCTCCTCCTCCTCCTCCTCCTCCTCCTCCTCCTCCTCCTCCTCCTCCTCCTCCTCCTCCTCCTCCTCCCGTGGTTTCCTCACTACTTCCCTTTCCTCTTCCCTCTCCTCCTGCTCCGCGCCGCCACATCCTCTCAGTCTCTTTCCCTCCTCCCTCGCCTTGCTCCTCCTCCTCTCTCCATTTCCCCCTCCACCCTCCCCTTTCTAGCCTCGGGGACTTTCCACAGGGTCTCCACTCAGTCGCCATGGTGACAACAGGGCCGCCCAATAACGGTGTCTTGTCGTGTGAAGGTTAAAGTTTTTCCCGCTTTCCACCAGCGAATATTTCCATTTGGTCCCGTTCAGCGCTCACCTCCTCTCCAAGGCTTCTGGTTGTTGACCCAGAAGATGCAGACTCCTTCATCCCCCCCCATTTTCCCTCCATTTCTTAAACCTGTTTTTGAAAGGGGATATTTTTAAGGTCAAGCTATCAGACTGTCATCAATGATTGCTGCTGCAGCTTACAGGCTCCTATTGATGCATTCAGAAAAATCTGATTTCATCCCCTAGCTTGCATCATTAATCTTAAATCCTTTTATCTTATGACCATGTTTGACTCCGCGTAACAATCAGGTGCTGAAGAGCATCCCTCGGCTGGAGCCCACCGAGAAAGTGATGAAAATGTTATCACGGGTACGCGGATGCCGTTGTGAGACACGCTAGATTGCTGCTGGGATCCAGGAATGGTGTGGAGGAGAGGGGGGGGGGGTTGGCTACCGTGTTGCTACTCAGCATCTCGCCCAAGGCCTCGTTAAGCCCCCCCATATGAGGTTCTGAGCTCATGGCAAGCTGTGCAAACATAATTTGTCTCTCCACTCTAATTCTAGTCATGTCAGAGCTCAACAGGCTTTTTGTTTTGCTTTGTAGAGCGAGAATAATATCAGTCCTGTGTGAAGAGGAACCTCATCACTGCTGGCAAATATTATCCCCCAATATTCTCTGTTTTTCCGGTGGTTAAAGGTGACACACGAGACAAATCTACCAAATGCTTGCATGCGTTTTTTGTGTGTGTGTGTGTGTTTTATTGTGGATTTAATTTGCATCTGGTCTAACAGAGCTGCAGCGCGGCCCGGGAGGAGGACGGATGCGTGGCGGGGGGGTGCAGCTCTACGACACTCCCTACGACGACGAGCGAGGACAGCGCCTGGGCCTGGTGTACGGAGACACTCAGGAGGAGGGCAAGGAGAGCAGCCGGCTGCCGCAGGACGACGAGAGGCCGGCCGACGAGTACGACCAACCCTGGGAGTGGAAGAAGGACAACATCTCCAAAGCCTTCGCAGGTAGGAAGAAACATCGTGAGGGTGTTGTGAGGAGGTAGCCTGGGTGCCAGACGAACTTAGCCCCGCCCACAACTTTTTCGGTCGGGAAGTTCGGTCTGGAGTCGCTCCGTTGGGGAGAAATGATCTCGGAACAGATGCTGTTCGGACCAATAAATTTGTTAGGGCGGGCTTTATACGATGATGGACAGGTGATCAACAGTTACGTAATCAACTACGTCATCAAAGAGCGCTTGGGTTGTGTTGCGGGTGGAAATCAAAGGCAGGAGTTGTCGTTCTCAAGTTAAAATTAAGCAGGTTTATTCAGAGGTCACAGGTCAGGAAACTGCGATGTACAGCAAATGGTCATGCATGGTCCTCTAATCCTACGCAGTAAGCTGCACAGGAAAATGGCGCTTACACAAAGTGCGTACATCAGGCACGTGCACAGATAGACCCCTAGTGGTGCTCAAGCACCAGCCCTTTTGCCCTGTAGGAGAAAAGTGCCCTTCTGCTGGAGCCCAATTTTTTCTTCATTCATCAATATTTAAGAATGAAAATTACTCTCTCTGTCATCAATTCCAAATTAGACAAGTTCACTAGTTTTGTTTCATTTAAAATCGTAATTATTGAAATGAAAGGTAGATCTTAAGTTGAGCTACATTCTGCAGGCTGGTGAGGTATATTGTGGTATATTATTAGTGTAATGCTGCTAATACTTCAACTCTGTCAGAAAACAGTAAACAAAAATGTGTGTGTACTGTGTTGTCAGCTTTATAGAGATTATGTAAGTCACTCTTAATTATTATGCACAACATTGATTTATCTCATTTACAAAATTTGCATCATAATAAAGAAAAGATGGACTCCAAAAGCAGAAGGACAGAGAACTGCAGCAAGCAGCTCAGGGTAGCAGCTCTCTTTTATATTGGATCAGGCCATCAACTAGTAAAACAAATTAGAGAGAATCAGTACGTTTTTTTGATCTATTATTATTATTTTTAATTTGATAAATAATTTGGCGATGGGTGCCCTTTATTTTTGGTTTGAGCAGCTTCCCCCCAAAATGTCTGTGCACGTGCCTGGCGTACATAGCTTATATATTGATATACTTGGCGTGACAGAGGTTTTTCATATTTCATGGGACAGTGTCTCATCCTCCTGGAAAGTGGTGTGATGTGCCTACTGTACTTGCTTTGTGGGGGAGCAGGCTTTGGCCAAGGTCTATTCACTATCTGCCTCACCTCCCCCTGCTGTTGGATTCCTTCAGCACGGACCTGCTGCCATGTAGGTATTACAAAGTGTTGACTATGCTCCAGAGTGTAGTTAATGCAATGAAAGGACATGGTATGTGTATCTGACCACACGTTAAAGTATGTGTATGTCAATAGTTGACTTTGTTTTCCACAAACATGCCTGCCGCTGGAGAGCTGAGATGTGTAGATGCTGCCATTGAGTCTGTTCCAGCAGACATCGACAGGCATTCATTTTGAAAGAGGAAGAGAGAAACGCGATCAAGGCATTTGTAGATTGAAAAGATGTTTTTGCCGTCCTCCTACGGGATTCATACGTCACATACTACGTTGCTCTGATTGGTTGTAGGTCTATCCAATTGAGCGAAGAGGCATTTTTTTTCCTGGTTCGGTTGAAACACGCCACATAATCACAGCCCAATGGAACGTCTCAGACTCATATTCTGACTAGAATTATGAGTATGACAACGTCAGGCTAGTGAGGAGGAGCATCTAGTAGCACTGTTTGAACGTGTGCGTGAATAAGGGAAAGTGACTTGAACTGTGAATCCCTTTCGAGTGGTCAATAAGACTAGATTCATATTTACAGTCCATTTCCTATTTTTTGACTTCAGCTTAAAATATAAATGAAGCAAATCATGTTTTCCTTTTTACATTTCGTGAATAAGGTGGATTCCCTGTTGAATATGGAAAGAACAAATAATATATGGATATCGTTGGTGCTTACTTTCAAACAGGGAAAATGTCTAAACAAAATACTACAAAGAATTTTTTCTATTGGAACTGTTCAATCATGCTTCTCAAAATGTATGATTTAGTTAATATATTAAAAAGCTTTATAAGGTAGAGAATTACGTGATTGTCTAAACCACACACCATATTTTGCAGTCTCTTCTGGCTTCAAATTGCCAGAATGAATCGATACTCAGAGCTTCCCAGGAAATATTTCACATGTGAGATTCAGTGTATACCTGAAATGCATGTTAAAGTGAAAATCCATCTTAAAACCCACAAATTGTTTAAATCATCTGTTGTCTTTCCTGGATATCTACTGAAGCTTCTATATACGACGCAGCAAAAAATGAGGAATAACACTAAATTTGTTTTTTTTAAAAGGGGAATGATGAAATCGATTTAGTGAAAATGATCAATAGCACACAACTCAAAATGGCTCCTTTTTAAAGACCCTTCCAGGATTCCACATGGATTCCTGACCTTTAATGTTTCATCGTTCCATCGCCCGAGCCGTTTTCTTTGTGAGAAATGGAGACGACTGTGACCTTCACTCAAAGGACACCCGTCTCTCTGTCTCTTTTACTACATTTAAACACCTACTGGCGACTATTGATTTCTCCCTCTCGCACATATGCCACACCACTGTTACAGCAACCTTGGAGATGATTGGAATTGACAGAGACGTCTCGTGTGTGATTTGCTGTGTTGATGTCATCAGAAGGAGGCTGACAGTGGAGGAGCACGGGAAGTTCATTTTCTTTGTGAAGCCTTTGTTTTATCTGCGGTATTTTTTGAAATAATTGGCTCGTGGTTATCGTTTTTTAAAGTTGCTCTGAGAGTTCACGTCCCATCCCATCTTCTTACGTTCCATCTACCGAGTGTAATTGGAGGGAGAGAGAGAGCGAAGTGGAAGTAAAGAGAAACCGAAACAGACTGATGGGTCATTTAGGAGTGGATCACTGTGAGGCACGTCGGGCCAAGTCAGCTTAATTGAGCTGCATCTTCAAGTCACCAAGGTCAAGGTGATGGGATAATAAATCAGGCGCCCCTCCGCACCACCGCTCCCCCCCTCCCCCTCCTACCTCTCCCCCTCCCCTCTCTTCTCAGTTAATTACATGCCTACATGTGCGTGACTGATCCGGTGCTAATAAGAGAGTCATGGTCGGCACACAATAGTCTGAACACACTCACACTCGCAGAGACGTATCATTTTACACCGTGTTCATCCTTGAATCGCGTTAACCATAAAACCCGGCACAGGGACGCCGTGACTAATTGGAGAGCAGAGTTTCAAATGGAAACGCACGGCGGGTTAATTTAAAAGCCAATAACACCTCTCACCTGTTTGCAGCACTTCATCCTGCCTTATCTGTTATTTTCTTTTGCATTTGCAAGCTTCTCCTCTTTGTACCACATGCAGTATGCACCCCTGCTTGCGGCACCATTAGAGGACACAGTGGAGGAACATGCCTGTGAGGCTGGAGTTCTCTGACCCCGTGGTTTTTTTTCCCCATTCAGAGTCAGCACTATAAGCCGTGGCGCTGTCTTGTCTTCGCAGGCCGGAGCGCTGGAGTATAAACACACAAACAGTGTTTTCCATTCTCACATTTAATCCATATTCCCAGGCCCGCTCAGCGTTGCTAGGCACGGCCGACATGAGAGGGGAGGAGGGAAGAGATGGTGAGGACGAGGACAGAGGAGAAAAACAAGAGAGATGGAAAAGATGGACAGTGGGCAAAAAAGAAGGAGAGATGAGGAGGAGGACTGAGGGTTGGAAAATGGAAAGAGATGCTGCAGAGAAAGCTCGCTGGAGAGAGAGAGAGAGAGAAAGCGAGAGAGCGAGAGAGAGAGAGAGAATGGGGTGTCCAAGGTTATGGCGTGTACGGTGGCAGCTCAATGGATGCTTGTGGAGGCCCAGTGCTGCTGAGGGGAGGGGGGTGTTGAGGAGAATTAATGGTCGGGGGGGCTGTGGCGAGGTGAGGTGAACAGAGAGGGGGGGGCGGGGGGCGGGAGTCAGGGCCATTGTAGCAGGGTAGCAATCAGTCATCCTACTAACACAGGCACACACTCTCTACGACATACACACACACCAGCATCTTCAGCGGCGGTGACAGCGTTGTCCTCTCAGCCCCCCCCCCCACCCCCCTGCGGATGTGACACACTCACTCTGATAACCTGCTGCAGGGGGTAAAGGGGGCATCACGATCTGCCAGCAGCCCCCCCCCCACCCCCGTCATCACCTCCACACGGGCCAGTGCACGTACACACACACACACACACACTCACACACACACACACACACACACACACACACACACTCCAGGTTTTCCAGCTGTGATTAGCACCAGGCTGCTAATTCAAGGGTGAGAGGAGATTGTGTGCTGTTGTGTCCGCTGGGTTTTAATCCCGCTGCTGGAGAGCTGTCACCGGTCACAGGCGTCCGGCTTGAATTACAACAGTCATTATTTCCTGGAAGTCAATATTCAGACCAGCAGCCGTTCAGCAGCAACTAGAGAGCTAATGAAAGGCAGCATCTCATTAGCTCTCTGATGGTGACACCTAATTAACAGATGAATGTGTGTTTCACATTTTTTTTAAAAAGTTTGATAGTCCACCTCGAGAGAATTGAGCCTTTTGATTTGAGCTAGACGATGAGCAATGGAGGAGTGCACACATGATGAGAGCGCCGCATATCAGCCGGAAAGGTGAATGAATAACATGGCCGCCTCTAGCCATTACTATTATCGTGCCATTGAGCAAAGCACTTATTCTCCACTTGTTCCAGTGCAGCTGCTCATTAGGCACCAGCGGAAAACTGGGACTGGGAATGTGTTTGAACCAGAAGCAAGAGGGCGGTGGAAATGTATGTGCAGTTTAGGTAAATACTTTGCAGCCAATAAAATCTCCCTGTAATTAATTTACCTTTTGTAGCCATTATATGGAAGAAGTGAATAGACCAGCCTGTAGCTTGAGTCACCATTGCTTCCAGGGGAATAGCAGTGACCACGAGTTCAACATGTTTCCTTTGTTTCCAGACTTTACAGAAAATGAATGATACTCTGATGATAAATCCAATTGACCATGGTAACCTTTTTCCTTCCAGAAGCATTGTGAAGCTTTCCTAATTATATGGTTTAACTTTTGAGTTAAAGGACGTTTTTTAAGTGATCATTAATCCTTTCATGTGGCGCCATCATCAGGTCAATTGGCCACTTTTGTTTGGTTTATGACCAAATAGCTTCATAGGTGAAAAGTTCCTCTCAGCCGAGCTGTACTTTGTGTTGACGGCTAATTGGTGCATCTTAGCATGCTTAATTATAGTGAACCATAGACTATACGGCATGACTGATCCCCAAGTGGAGCCAAAGTGTCTTGCTTACCACCTGAAGGCTGGCTGCCGTATAGGTCATAAATTCCACTTGCTCCGTGTTTGTGGATTGGACATGGGCCAAACCAAAAAGATAAAATGCAGGTAAAAAAAGAAGAAGATGGTTTCTGTAATTTGAGGTAGTTCGTATAACTTTGATTATTAAAACTGTGGTGAAATGTTAGGCTAAACGGCCTCTGACTCACGATTGGTCGAGGGTGTATATTGGCAGGACCTTGCTACTCTGGGTCCATTCCTCCATCACTACCGTACAGGCTCCAAATGCTCAAGATGGCGCCGTTCGTATCCGGGATATTTTGGCTTCATTCGTGGATACTGGGAGGTGCGTTCTCCATGTTATACTGTTATATACACTATTACATGATTAACTTAGTAAACCTTTCCCTACTGAACATAGCATGTTAATATTGTCATTGTTGTGAGCCTGCTGAAACTAGCATTGAGCTCAAAACATAGCTGTACCTCAGCAGCCTCACAAATCGGCGTTGTACTCAGTCTAATCAGATTCAGGTTATGTTTTGCTGATCATTATAGATACTTTCTACGAAAATATAGACATGTTTTCGAAGTCAAAGGACATTAGATTGCTTTATCCATCCTTGGGAAAGAAGCACTGTTAACGTAGATGCTAAAGGGTGCTGTAAAATTTTAACGATTGCCAATGCAAAGGCTCAGTTGAGCAAACCTTGCAAAGGCAGATGGCCGACAGCCTATTTGTGCTGTGTCTGGATGTCTGGGCACATGTGCTCCGACATGTTTTCGGGGCTATTCTGGATGCTTGTATGTCTCCCTGTACGAGACCCATAAAAGCGTGTTGGTGTGTGTATGTGTGCATGCAGACAAGACAGAAAAGACAATTAGATTTCCATTTGCGGTGGGGTGCAGCTCTCCGGTGCTCTAAGCAGACCCCAGGGACATCTGACCGGTCTCTTCATCAATTTACCGGCACAATGGAAGGACTCTTATCTTGCTCTCACTCTCTCTTTCCCTTTCACTCCTGCCTCCACTTTCTCTGCGCCTTCCCTCCTCGCTGATTTTCTCCCTCCTTCAGCGTGAACCTTACCTGACACAAATGAAAAGGCATGTCCTCCGTGATTCCCTCTTGCCAGCCACTATGGGAGACAGGTGGGAGCGATAATGGAAGTAGAGTAGGGCGCGACTGGAGAGGGGTCAGGGAATATGGAAAGAGAGGTAATGCCCCACTTAGGTGAAAATGGGAAGATGTAAAAAGAGGGAGGTTCAATACAAGCCTCGGGGGAAATGGATGTAATGAATTACGAGAAAACGTGTACACAAAGGATGCGTGAATGTGTGATGCTGCTAAGATTGAAATCAAAACGGCGTGGATCTTCATTTTGAAAGAGGGACTTGTGTGAATGCATGTTTACTTTTTTCCACCCTGCACTGGCGTGATGGCAGAAGGTGTTAATTGTCTGTCCTTATGGGAGACATTTTTCCTCAGCAGAAGCTCTTTGTGTGCAGAATGAAGACGAGCCGTCGGGGCTGTTTGAAGAACAGATGTTCTCATTAATGGAGCTAATGAAGCTGTGCTATTGTCTTTGTCGGCTCCCCCTCTGTTGTGAGGACACAGGAAACGGCTGATGTGCTCGAAAAGTCAGTTATCTGTCACCCAAGGCAATTTGAGCTCCGTGCAACACCAGAGGGGAAAACTTATCTGGCCTTTCCCTCCCCCCTCAGAGAATTCCTGGTAATTGTTAGCAGGTAGTTGAGGCACATGAGACCACACGTTTATTAAATTGTTGTCACCTGTTTCATAAGTCTGGTTATTATGGGGGACAGAAACGACAAAATACACACAATTTTCCAACATAATAACTAGTACAGTGTAGTAGATTTAGAAACAAATCAGGAATGTAGGCGTAGATGTGACCATGCCTTTAGCCGTAAACTATTAAGTGTGTCATTGTTGTGTTCTGGCAAACAAAAGCACTAACAGCCTTCTGTGGATGACAGCTCCACAGGTTCCTGGGATGAGTGAATGGAAGCCAGATGTTCCCTGTTTGTGAATGAGTGACATGGTGTGATAGTGTGTCTTTGCTCGAACGGGTGTGTTTGAGTCTCTGTGTGTGTCTTAGCTTGGCAATCCACCTTTTGTTATCAGTGAGCAGCTCTCACAAGGTTCTGTGTTTGTGCAAGTGTGCGTGTGGGAGTATGTGCGTGTGTGTGTGTGTGTGTGTGTTTGGGTTTGGAACCTTTTGCATTTCAGACGGAGCAAGTGTTAAGAGTCTGACAACCAAACAGAAGAGGTAGATTCTGCAGGTTTAGGAGGATTTCCTTCAATCCAAGGGAGTACATGTGATATTAATATAAATCTATGTGAAAATGATGTGTTCATACAGATCTGCTCAACTCTGACAGATAGTGGTATTATTCACGTGAGTTAAGAACATGGAGAAGGGATTTTAATGAAGGAGATCTATGATTTTAACTTAACTATACTTCAGTTGTACTCTTCTACTTAGAAACTGATTTACAGCTTGAATGCGGTCATGACATCCATCTTTAAAAATAGCCGATGGCTCAGATTCACAGTTTGAAAATTGGCTCCTTTAGAATAAAGAGAAATCTACAAATGGGATCAGACTGTGGAAACAACTGCTAAACTCTCACTTCTTTTGTAGATTTCTTCTTTCACGAGACAAAATGGCTTGTTGCAGCTGCTCAAACACTGAGGGAGAAGAATCTTGATGGGATTCTCCTCTCCGTCCAGTTTATCCCTCGCTCGGACGGTTGGGCACATTTCTGACCTGTGATAAATTATCTCGTTTGTTTCCTCTCACACTTTTTTGAGCATCTCATTTGCACCCCTCTCTCTTTCCACGCGTCTTTCGCAGTTTTGCTTTAGAACTAGAGGTGTAAAATGTGACGTGGTGGCGAGCGCACAGGCAGCAGAGTGCGGGAGTGATGGGGTGTTTCAGCATATCAGGTGTGCGATAGTGTGTGTGTGTGTGTGTGTGTCTTTGTGGGTTTGTGGACTCGTGCATGTCTGCCATTGAGGGATGCCAGGCCACACTTTAATCCTGGCTTCTGTGGAGGTGCAGCCCGCTCCAGATGGGGCCATTGTACCACGCCATGCATCAATAATTCATTGAGAGCCAGAGAAAGTGGCGGAGTGTCTGCCTGCTCAATAATTAACCAGGGAGGGAGAAAGGCATGTATGTACAGCCCGGGTCTCTCTCTCCAAACGCCCATTCAAATGGCGTTTGATGTTGCGGGCCTGGGGGGTCTTTGGATTTGTCGCCTCATTTAGACATCACCCCTGTTTTCCCTTTTATTTGTTTTGTAATCCCTTTCTGCTTTAAATGGGTCTGTGTGTGTGTGTGTGTGTGTTCGGCTGCAATAATGAGATGGTTGCCCTCCGTGGTAGAAACTGGGCTATTTTCAGTTCCGTCTCACGGCGCACACTTTCTGCCGCTCTCTCACCGAAGGTAGGACAGTGAACTGAACATTATTCTGCCCCAGAGCTCTTCAGTTTCAGTCACGTTTTGTTTCCGAAGCATCGACTTCCAGGAGACTTAAAGTGGATTCTGTTCAGATGACCGAACTGCTATCGTCCTGTATGTCTTATCTTCTCGACTTTTTCTTTAGTCTTACGATGAATAACTGTAAACACACAATCTGAGACGCTTCAGTGTGATGAAGCAAGGAGACAGGAAGTCGAGTTCACCACATTTCCTGACACCACATCCCTGTTATCTGCACACACATGCTGCCGCTCTCTCTCTCTCTCTCTCTCTCGACGGGGCCTCCCTTTCTTCCACCTTTTTCCACATCGCACTTCTCACTCACTCCTCATTATGAAATCTCTCCCCCAAATTCATCACCACCACCTCTCTCTCTCTCTTTCTCTTGCATATCTTTACTTGGTTTAACCCATCTGCCGTTTTCTCACTCCCTTTTCTCCCCCGCCTCCTCCTCGCTCTCCCCCACCTCTGTTAGAAAGGAGGGAGTTGTCGGAGTTGCCCTGGCCTTCCCCGGTGGGTCAGCTGGAGGAGGAGCCCCCCGTCAGAGAGCAAGGTGACCTCTAACCCTGAACACAACCACCACCACCACCACCACTATCCTCTCCTTCGCTCCCCTGCCTTGCCATTCTTTATCTCCCCAAACACACGCACATATGCAGTCACGCTGACCTCTGTGACCCAAGCTGTTGTCCTACATCTGCTCTACCTCCAGCCCGAAACTCCCAGCAGCCTTCATCTGCACCACCTGCATCTGTCTCTGCCTGTTGCCCCCATTAGTTTATCAACCATGCTCGACCAGCTCCCGAGATGTTGTTATAACAGCTTTATTCATATCAGCAATCTCAGTCGAGCATTTAATGTTTAAGTACAAGCACTGTAGGTTGGATGTCACCAAAACCAGGAACAAAAGCAGCAACACTTCGGTCTTCACATGTCATTTGCTGCAAAATGGAATTAGAGTCGTAATCCGTGCCGTCGACTCCTGGAGGTTGTGTGTGCCAGAGCCGGGCGGACAAGAAGCCAACTTCCTGCCTCTATCTGCCGTGGGAGATTCATAGAAATGTTGATGATGGTAATTGCGATGATGCTGATTCAATCTGTCAGAGCGGGACCTGCTGTCCTCTAGTTGCGAGAGGGCTCTCTCTCTCTCTCTCTCACTCTCTCTCTATCTCTCTCTCTCTCCGCGTGGTTTTTTGCAATAGCCTGGTTGATGATGTTTGCCCGAATCTGGCTCTGAGGTGTATAATCCCTTCTGATCACAGAACTGTGTAAATACGGTGACTCACTCTTTCTGTCTCTTGTCTGCCAACAGTGCAGTTTGACGGCGCAGAGTGGGACCGCTCCTCGTCGCCCACAGAGCGCCTGCGTCCTCCGGGGCCGTGGTCCAGCCCGCTGGCCGGAGGGGGGATGAGGTTTCGTATGCCGCAGGAAGGCTTGACAATGGTCGGGGAGAGAGTGGACGCCACTGTTCCTCTGGAAAAGCAGGTGTATGTATGCAGCTTCCGTTAAACCCATAGCAGCGACATAAACATATATCACTCGCTATTAAACTGAGTGGGGATCAGAGTGTTTAAGGTTTAATCAGATTAAAAGGCTTACATGATTTAAAATCCACTGATCTTGATAGTTAATCATTGCGTGCCCCTGTTGCCATGGATTTAATTACCTCAAGTATAATATGGGATAAAGAAATTGAACTGTCTTAGATGAAAAACAGCAGTAATAGTAGTGGTGATGCAGTTGACATTAGCTGACATCAAAAATACCCACAATGCTGTGCAAGATTGAATATGTGCACATGTTTTAATCCAGTCAGGATTGTATGACTGTTCCATTTCAATGAGTTATACGAAAGCCAGACATCTTGCCTGGAGCAGTGTATGATGTTTATATGCATCAAACAAACCTGAGTTATAGAATTGGGTAAATGCAAATCAAATGCCTCTGTGCAGAGATCCTGTACTTGCATGTTTTTGTATAAGATATGTAAAAGATATTTTGTATACTTGATGGACAAAGAGAATGTGACGCATTAAAACAAAGCTTCTACTAAGCAGCGCTCATCAGAGCTACGAGAGGTTAGGAGGAAACTAATTAAGTCGGAGCGTTACAAACTCACATCGACTCTGCGGTCTTGTGATTTCAGACATCATTGGTGTAATTTATGTTTCTCTTTCTGTGCATTTAATGGGCTGTTTTGTTAATGAAATCCGAGCACTTAACGCCCTTTAAGCAAACATGCTCCCTGCACACGCACCACACACAATGGTGTTCTCACAAACACACACATGTGTCCATACTCACCAGGGGATGGTAGTTAATTATTATGCCCCATTACTCCCTGATGATCTCCTGAGGGCTGTTATGAGCTTTGTGGTCTCCTCCTGTTTTAAACAAAGAAGCACGACACCATCAACCTGTAGCCTTCACTTCAATAGACTGTTTTATCTTTTGTTTATTCTTTGATACTCCTTTTTCAAAACACACAAATCCTTTTTTTCTGCACCTGTACGTTTGTTGTTTCACAATTAAAATGTTCCATATAAAAACATTGGTAGATAAATAATACTCTGAGCGTGTTTTCCTACATTATAACAAAAATGTTGTGTCTGTTACAACTACTTGTTCTTTTCAATCAAAGCTTTTTTGTTTGCCGCTGCCTTTTGTTGAGACACATCTGAGCCTTTTATTCATTCCAGACTTTAAAAAAGTTAAAAAAAGCCAAAATTAAAGGAAGCTCCCCAAAGAAAACACTGCTCCTGAAGCTCCTGGGGCTCCTGGAGCTCCTGGGGCTCCTGGAGCTCCTGGGGCTCCTGGAGCTCCTGGGGCTCCTGGAGCTCCTGGGGCTCCTGGAGCTCCTGGGGCTCCTGGAGCAGTGTTTTCTGTGGGGAGCTTAAAATAATGAACCTGAATATCGGAATAACATGTCCCATTTAATCAACTTGTAGAATCAAATTGATTATGTAACGCTGACTTTGTTCTTGGCTGGTGTCAATGTTGGAATCAATCTTGATGTTACCACAGTAACATGTGTTATTTTTTGTGTTTGTGTGTGTCAGATGGTACCACGGATCACTGTCTCGTTCTGAGGCAGAGTCGCTGCTAATGCTGTGTAAGGAGTGTAGCTACCTGGTGAGGAACAGTCAGGCCACCCGCTCCGACTTCTCCCTGTCCCTACGGTAAGTCATAGACTCACACGTGCACACACACACACACACACACATGCACACTGATATACCACAGCAAGCTGGAAGACATCCAAACCAGATATTCAATATTCAGTGTTACAATTTAATTGAGCGCTTTCAGCCGTGCGACTGAGGAGTGTGTGCAAAGTGTGAGTGAAGCCACCTGAGCTACCGATCTCATAGCGCCGACTCCCACACCTCTCCATCTGTCTCCCGTCGCTCTCCCTCCCTCCCCTCCACCATCACCCCCACTTAAGATCACCGCCACACTGATGCCTTCCCCGATACTCATTTGCAGCACATAATACTGCTTATCTGGTCAAATCTCTCCCTTGTAATTACCACCATGAACCGTTGTCCCTGCCTCCAACCGCTTTCCCATCACCCCCTGTCCTCACCCCATCCTTGGCCCCTTCTCCACGGCCTCCCTCCTTGGCCCCGGTGGGCCCTCTAAGTGGTAATCAGGCAGGTAGAGCACACTTCAGTGCACACATCATCTTCCCCATAATCGCTAATGAATATGAATTACCTTCTGCGGGCCACACAGGGAGGGAATCCGGGAGGGTAGGGGGAGAGATGGAAGGGAGGGGGGAGGCACCGAGTGTCACTGTGTTGTGCTGACACACAAACAAGCTCATGCATTACTCATTTACATGGGTAGAGTGGGTTTGACACACACACACACACACACACAAACACACACAAACATATTGCACGCACGTTTGCTCAAGCAACAAGGTCACTACTAGCACTGGAGGTAATGTCTCTTATGAAACTGCAGAATCTATCAGCCTCACATTCTTTAGAAGGAGGAGCTGACCTTCAGATTCCACAACATCAGAGACAGTCGCAGCACAATCTGAAATGAGTCAGAGTCTTTTAATCTGATTCGTTTTGTTTTCTACATTTCTATTAGTAATAATTAGGCCCACGGCATTTCAAAAGTTCATGATGTTGCAGGTTTCAGAGAAAGTGCCTCTTAGCTGATTATGTTATATATGTAAGAGAAGAGGAAGGAAAAGGGAAAAATAATGACCCCAAACTATAAACTACATTGGCCTCCTTTACTTTTACCGTGCTCACCTGTCGTTTTAACCCCAAATTTAGTTCTTTTTTTTTTTACTTGAGTCCTCACGTTCAAATGTCTCCTTTATCTTTGTGTCCCTTGTCTTCCATTTGTGTCGTCCACACATGAAGCTATTTGGATGTTTATTCGATACTGGAACACATATACACCAGAATTTTCTTGCGTTCTTTCTGCCCTGAAGGTCGATGAAAGCTTGTGTACTTGTAAAGTTAAGTGTGTGCAAATTCTAGTGTGTGCGCTTCTTCTTCTCATTAATGTCCTGTCAGCACAGGGGAAAGTCTGTGTGAATGGTGGCCACTTGAATCATTTAATTCAAAGCACAGTGCTTTTGATTAGATTAGATTACAGTTTTCATCCTAAATAGAAAGAGCACTTTTCAAATTCTTTACCTGTGTGTTGTGACAGGTTTGCAGGTTGGACAAGGATACTGACACATGGCCATGATTCCAATATACCCTTCAGAAATAAATCTATAATAACAGCTAAATCTTTGTGAACCAACGCAGCGTCTGGGTGTTTCTGTCCTTGTGGTAGAATCTCTCTCCCTTGGGAAAAAATCAAACCATGAGATTTCTAGATTACAGTGCAACGAGAACAATGGGAGGAATGACAAAAGTAGTTTAGCGGAGACAAAATGAAGAGACACTCCAAAGTGAGTCAGCACCGAAACAGACAGTCCTGCAGGATTGAACCCAACATGAATATTGATGAAAGAAGCACTGGCAGGTTCTAATCTACCATGAGATACAACCAGTCCCCCAAAACAAACAGAACGGGATGAAAGCTCACTGTCAGCTCCGAGCGGCGCCGACTTGATGACACACGCGTCTGGCTGTCGCTGCTCTGGAGACTCGTGATGGGATGATCATGAACTGCCTGTTGTTTAGCTGTTTGTATTCACTGAAGGGGGTGTCGTTGAATTCAGCGCTCTTCAAATTTTAATTTGGTTGACTAGAACAATGACGATTACGGTGACAGGTTTCAGCCCTTGTCTTTCCCTCTGCTTCTATAATTAGACGTAAGTCATGACTGGCGGGCGGGCGGGCTCTTAAAGGGGAAGCGCTGCCGTTGCTGATGTTAAAGGGGAGGAGCTGGCGTGGTTGTCTTGGCGAAGCCCATTTCACATTTCAGTCCAGTGCTTCCTTTCTTTTTATTTCTTTTCTCACACACTCTGGTTTTGTCTTTCCCACCATGTGCTATTATACAATCCATTCATCCATCAAAGTGTCTCTTCCTTCCTAATTTGTGACATGGTGTTGCATCTTGGTTAGAATCTCCTCCTGCGAGTGCAGCAGAATGAGGCGAACATTAATCCAGGCTGTCATTTCCCCTGTGTCGTTATGTGACACAGCTTCATGTTTTATGTCCTCTACATTTCATGTCGACGCCCTCTTCTCTCCCTACTCTTTCTCTTTTTCATATCGGATCACTCTCATGCTTCTTCTCGTCTCCTCCCCCCCCCCCTCTCTCTCTCTCTCAGGAGCTGCCAGGGTTTCATGCACATGAAGTTCACGCGGTGTAAAGACGGCAAGTACGTGCTGGGTCAGAACAGCCCTCCGTTTGACACCATCCCAGAGGTGATCCACTTCTACACCACGCACAAACTCCCCATCCGGGGGGCGGAGCACTTGTCCCTGCTGTTCCCCGTGCTGGTGCAGACACTCTGACCGACGCGTCCCGCTCCCTCTGGACCTCCAGGATTTCATTGAGCTCAGACAATTAAAAACTTGAATGTTTGACGGGGTCTTCCCAGCGGAGTGCCATCAACTGTAGTCCTGTATTGGACCGGACGACTTTTGATGAATCGACACACCACGGAGCCAATGCCTTCACCCACCACTGCTGTTGTACCTGTGCCAAGTGTGTCTAAACATCCGGGAGGATTGATTCACATAAAATGCAATACCTGAACTTTAAGCCACCTTTGTTGTAACTTCTCTCCCTCATATCCTTTTTGCTAAATCAAGGGGTTTACAATGTCAGGACATCTGGAATTGTCTCTTTCTTTATTACATGTCTCTCACCACTGTCTGAAAGGGGAGAAAGTCGGCATATTCTAAACCTCCCCAGTTCACAGAAGAGCTACAGAAGATTGAGATAAACGACTGCTGCTCCACAGAAACTCACCTCATCCACACTGGTAAAAATATTGCTGTTGTCAGGTGAAAACCTAGCAAGTTCTATTTTGCTTATTTTTCATATTTGAACCAGAATCAATAAATTGAAATGTACTGAATATGGTGGGAAACTTTGTCATCTGGGCTCAGAAACCCTGGTTGTAAATTTAAGAAAATATTGATAAAAGAAAAGTGCTATTTTTGAAGAAAAAAGGTTTTTACCAACAACAGTGATGTTTTAAATGCTTTTCTACACAAAGCCACACAGTTGATTTCCATTCAGTCTGTTTTGTGCCGTCACGCTGCTGCTGTATGTTGATGATTTGCTTGACACGTCTCCATGTTACTTGTTGATTGTTCACTGTAAGCAACAGAGAGGCTGTGTTGTATTGGTACTCGTGCTGACCTTGCTGACCTGTATCTCTTGTTGGTTGCCTACGTTGCATTTGGTAGACAATGCTGAGTTTGTAAAAAAAAAGAAAGGAAAAAAACAACAACCCCTCTCACGGCTTTCATTGTCTTTTCACTGATTTAAAGATAAGATACACAGACAGTTTCATGCTCGGGACACACAACATAACCTATAAAGAGGTGCACAGGAAATACCACAACCAGTATTTTTACCATACATAACACAAGGAACGCGACTTAGCGGAACCACAATGCAGTTTGGCAACGCCTGACATCACCCTATTCATAGTCAATGACCAATGATAAGTGTCTTACGCATACGTGTGAGTCCAGCATAAGGGCACTGTCACACATATGCAAATGGAGCAGTGGTGAACCTTCACCTCCCATTCACCTCCATTCTGTGTGAGCAAGGGTCATATAAAACATTTGCTTCCTGTTGTGAAGCAAATCCTCAGTGTGGCTTTGCAAAAGTTCAACTTTGGTGGACTTTGGCCCGGGACATCTCCCTGCATTCACGTATCTGTGACTGTGACCTATGAGATGCTGATCAGGAAACACTGGACACTCTGGATTCTCAAACCTTACGAATGTAGGCCGTGTTCTCACACTTCCTACACTTTATCACTGATTTTCTGTCTGGCCAAGTCCTTTCATGCTGGTTCGTGCATCGTATTTCAGTTTATTGCTTTGCCATCTGGAATGGGCTTCCACGTCTGCTGCCCGGTGGCAGTGTTCTGTGGCACAAACAGATTTCAGACGTCTGCCAATTTTTTCCAAACACGTTTAGGACCATTAAAGATGAAAAACACATAAAAAAATCATATCCTTATTTCTTTAAGGAAAAGTATATATTGCCTGTGTTGCATTAATTATTGTTGTTATGGCCGTTTTCTTTCGATAGTAAAAGATGACAGGCTGTGTGATTTACCTGCTGTGATGAAAAATCAACTCTGTTCTCAAAGAGTTTTTCTCAAGAGTCTTCGAGGTTTGCATGAATGTTCATCAGTGGTTTACAGTCTTAAGACCAGGACGCCCACACGTGGTTTAGAGATTCATTTAAATTTTTCAATTTGATGGATTTCTCTCAGCATCTAAAAAATATACAGGGAAACTGATGAACCTTTGAGGGATCACATGCAGTAATGGTTTGGGAATTTAGATAAAGAAATGTGTTGCACTTACATTTTTACATTTGAATGAATACGAAAAAAAAAACAGTACTCATATTAGGAGTATCACTGATCAGATTCCTCACAATAGACTAATTTGCAGCTCAGAAAGGAGAAAACAGACAAAGGACTTGGCAAGATTGCGTGCTTCACATACTCAAACACACACACACACACACACACACACATTTGCTCTCCTCTATCCATTAACAGCAGGGTAGGGAGGGAGGGAGAGGGTGAGGACTGGGGGGTGGGAGGGTGAGGTGTGGCTGAGGCAGCCCTCATTATTTGGGCTGCGCCGCAGTGAAAAGCGCTGGGATTGCTTTCATTACAGAGCCAAATGAAAAAGCAGAGGCTGATTACCCGTGTGACGGAGAGGAGACGAGCTGGATCACGCTCTATTGGGGAGAGAGAGTGAAGGAAGGGAAGGAAAAAAATGGGGAAGGAGCGAAAAAGGGGGGGGGGGGTGCCTGCCTGCCTGTCTGCCTGTACTTCCCCAACAAGACTCCAAACAAGTGTGTTTGTATGTGTGTGGGTGACATGGAAGAGAGGGGGGGCTGCTATCGTCCCACTTTTCAAACAGGGCTCCCCGGGGAGGGATATGAATAATAATAACGACAGCAGCAATGCAACATGTAAATATCAAACAAATATCACAGTCCCATTTCTCTCTGGATTTTGTTTAGAGCTCTTTTACCTGCTTATGCCAGTTTGTTGTGTTTCTCTGAGCTCAATTGTTTCCAACTAAAGAGGCCCGGCACACTGTAAAGATATATTTTCATGAACACATAGGCTGAGACAATGATTTGTGTGCTGTGTGTGTGCGTGTGCAGCTGTCACATGAGAATGCGTGTGATATCAGATCAGGAGGGTGTCGGCGGTAATGTGGTGACGGCAGGTGTTAATCCATCAGACAGCCTCTGAGGAATGAACATCTGTGATCACCACAGAGCCAGAGAACATGCTCGGAAACCACATGACACTCACACACGCACACGCATGTTCCGACAGAGTCACGATCCATTGGTCTGATGAGTTTGTACAGGAGAAGGTTTACGATGGATAGTTGCCACTTTCACAGAAGATATTTTGATTTGTCACAGCAGTCCAGCAGATAAAAGTAATAATGGTTGAGTTCCATTAAGCTGCTCCAGTTCAAGGGCCCTGGTTCCCGGACTTTGTGATGGTTTACCAGGACACTTGAATTGAAGAAGGTCATCCTGGATGTTATGAGTTACACAACACATAGTCCACGTTAGCTACACAAGCAAGATTTGAGTTTAATCAAGGAGTTTATTTCATCATCTTTTAATTTAGTTTTTTTATCAGTGGAAAAAAAAATTTTTTTGTAATCTAGACGAACAAGAACAGTTTGTTGACAGAAGACAGAACTAAAACCTTTACGAATTTTTTTTTTATAGATCATCTTAAATTTCTCCTTTTGGAAGTCTGGTCTGATAAAAACAATAATTACTGATGATAATGATACACTTTTACTTGTATAGCACCTCTCTTAACAATGTTACAAAGACAGAAAAAATGAGATTTAAACAATGGAAAATAAAATGGATAGAATAATATAAATAGTCGACTTCAATCATTTGTAAAAACTCTAATAAAAAAGACAAAAGCTTTAAGAGGGGATTTAAAAGAGGAGAATGACTTTGTCAATTCAATGAGGATCGATGTGGGGACTCTGTCGCCCTTTGTCATGAGGTGAGACCTGGGAGTATTAAGCACTGGATCTGTGGCTTATACCAAATCATTAGAATGACTCTATAAGTCTACATACTGGCTCTTTAATATTGTCCTTGACATTTACTCTGACATTACACTTTGCCTTTCAGTGGCCTATAAGGAGTCTGAAAACCTGTTTTCTTTTCTGCGGTGTGAAATCTGACATGAATACAATTAGTTTTCTCCAGAAGATGAAACGGTTGTGTTGTTTTCTTTTCATGAGCGTTTGTGTCTGTGCTTGTCTCGTCGGATTAGTCGGTCAGAGAGCTGATGGGAAAAGGTGTGTTCACGTGTTTCTGTGCAGAGTCAGAGTTAAGCAAAATTTGAATCGGATCCAATGACAAACCCAGTTGTCAATCAAATTACAACACCCCCACACTGGCCTGATGAAGTAGATTAGCTGTTGCCTTAACTCTTAGGCACGCTAGCACAAAGAACATGTGCTAGCGTGTTTTTAAAACATGTTTTATTGTTTAACTCATAAAATACTTTGTCCTTAATAGCTGCTCATTTAGTTCTGATTTCATGTTATAGATTAAATACTTAAGATTTCAAACTAAGTTTTCAGGGGGATTGACTCACACTTGAATTCTATCAGGGGTCTGTCCACCACCAGTTGCTCCTTCACACAACACACACACACACACACACACACACACACACACACACACACACACACACACACACACACACACACACACACACACACACACAGCGGCTGGCAATCACACACGCTCAGAGCCACAAGTGAGGCCCAGGACACGCATGTCAGACCAAGAGGCTGCTGTTCTCCCCCTCTCTTATCCTCTATCCCAGACATGCTAATCCCTGCAGTTGCAGCAAGCAGGCGTGGAGGAGATAGGCTGGAGGTCAGTGTGAGCAGGTGTGTGTGTACATGCCGTCAGGCTCTGCCGGGCGACTGTAATCGGAGAAGGATTGGAGACAGAGCAGCTGCTGTTTTGGGGGGTTTTCTGGAGAGGGGGATATTTGTGGGGTAGAATTTGGAATGGATAGTTTATCCACTTCTGCCGTAAGTACTTTGGTGAATGTTTAAAAGTCTGTGGACAGCTTTTGTCGACACGATGGCATCACAACTGTCCAACTGTGCAAATCCAGTCTTAAAAAACGTAACAGTCTGACCCATGACTACTCATGAAATGATGTGACAGCAGAGAACTTGTGTAATAATGTAGCAGTACTTGTGTGTATGTAGTTTAGTTTTGTACTTGACCATGATTGACTACACCCGACATTGATGAATTCAGGTCAGAATGCTCAGTTTTAACCAGACCTGTGCCAAAAGATCCTATTTTATTTGACTCAAGCTGGACGCCTGTTTTCTAAAAGAACATCTTCCAACTGCTCCCAGTCAAATCTTCAAATGTAGATAAATAGATTACTTACATTTTTTAATTTTCTTTTTACAAACCTTGACACTTACCGAATTATTGCTGAAGGTTTTATTTTTTTTAATTTCAAAAACAGAGAATATATCATGATAAGATCAATGTTGTCCGAATTTAATGAATAACTAGCTGCAGAAACACCGGCTCAGGAGATAGAGCTGGTTGTCCACTAACCAGATGGTTCAGTGGATAGATGCACTGTGTAAATGTGTATGTGTGAATGGCAAAATAAAAAAAAATGGTGATAAAGTGACGTAACTGAGACCTTAAATCTGCTGTCAGTTCAAAATATTCTACCCTGACTCGTCTTGATCAACACTAGACAGCAGAATTAATGGGGTGCACAAATCGATGCTGGGAAGAACCAATCCAAGTTTTTATCGGCTCCTTTAGATAACCTCCTGTGAAGTGACCTTTGCCTTGGCTCCCTCTCCCAGCGTCTCCCCATCTCCCTCCTGGATAAAACCCTCTGATCCCAGGGATCTTATCACCAAATCTCCCAGCCTGGGTCTTCGCTCGCTTTTCTCCACATGTAATTACACTGGGTTGAATCTGAGAGCTGTGTAGGTAGTGAGGGGGAAGCATCACACACCGAATGAATGTGTGTGTCTAGTGAGAGCAGTCCCACTGAGCCACAGAGGACAGACTGGCTTCGGTTGGGGGCCGCCTCAAATAGGACCCCTGGCCGCTCCCCGCCTGGCCCCCCCTCCACCTCCGAGCTGCTTCAAAAAGGGACTTGAGAAAGAAAGAAGTGTTTCATACTGGCACACTCAGCGGCTCGGACCAGATGGAGTCTTTGTTCTTTCTCTCTCTCACACACACACACACACACACATACGGTACAAACATGTCTGTACTGTACAAAAACCGTGACACATTGCAAATGCACACACACACACATGCGTGCACGTTTCCTCACCATGCAGCAGGATAAATCCAGGATCACGGTGACAGGGGGGTGGTGTGATTCTCTTGTCCTCCTTCGTGTTCACATTAGTCATATGCAAATAGGCATTGTGCACAGAGAATGACACAAATCCACCATGTCTAAATCCTCAAAGAAGACCAGTGATGGCTATTTAGTTAACATGATTTATTAAGGTGTTTGACCCAGTTAGCACACGCAGCCGTAATACTGTGTTTGATTCAGTGGACTGGAGAAATGGAAACTGTCTCAGCTGGAATGCGAGGACACAAAGAAGAATTGAATGAAAATGAATTTATTGATTTTACAGATCGTGTTTTTTGTTCCTTAGAGACGAATGGAAGACAAATATGATGAAAGGAATGAGTGAGGATGAGAACAGTTGGAAGGTGGGATGTGTCTTTCAGTCTTATTTTTATTGTGCACATTTTTCTTATTAGTTTGCAGAAAGAACCATCATTTTTAAAAGCATTTTAAATACAGTTGGAGTTACAACAGAGACATTGTGGTAGTGTCAAGGTTCAGGTTTGACTGAAAACCCATTGTCGGTATTAATAAGTGGTGATGAGGAATTTAAAACAGCAAATTAATCCTGTGCAGGGATTAGGAATGTAAGAAAAATAACAAACACCCATCACTGAGTGCTGCACATCGTGTAAACAAAGGTTTTATCTGCTAATGGAAAATGGAGGATGTCTCAGTATTTATTTATTATTTTGGCCAGAGGTAAATGTTTTTTTTATGGGTCATGGTCTCCAATAGTTTTTTATGTGTCAAGTCTTCACCTCTTAGATTAGATTCTTGGTCATTTTAGGATTTGTTCTACAGTCTTTTTAGTAAATATCCGATTGATTGATCATTAAGTCGTGATGCTACTGAACGGTTTTCCAAATGCAATGTTGTCATAATCTTTTCCAGGAGATTTGTGTGTTTTCAACATCTAAACCCAAATCGCCTAATTGATGCAGCTGAGCATTCTGTGAGCACACAAGCTTTTTATGAACTGTTCTTGACAAATCTAACATTTATAACTGCACCAACCCATCTGTCTCTCGGTTGTACGTCTAATTTATTACCAACAATTTTAAGACAGCAAAACACTTTCAGGGTGGCACTGTGGTTTAGTGGTTAGCACACAGCAAGGAGGTTGCCCAGTTTGAATCTGTGTGGAGCTTGCATGTTCTCCCCATGCCCGTGTGGGGTTTCTCTGGCTTCCTCCCACAGTCAAAAGACACACAGAGTGAGGGTTAGGTTGACTTGAGATTCTAAACTGTCGATATAGAGGTGAATGACCCCGCTCCTCTCTGGCCCAATGTCAGCTCGGACAGACTCCAGCTCCAGCTTTACAGATACTAGATTGATGGATGAATCTAAACACCTTATTAAACCTAATCCAATGAGGATGTGAATCGGGATGGTGATAGTGGTGAGAGAAGGGAGAGAATAACATGGCGAAGAAGAAGGATGAGGAGCAGGATAAGGAAGCAGAGGATTCACTCACTCACTACAAATAACTCCCCACAGCTCAACGTTCTGGCATTTTCTAATGTTCCACATGGCATAAGGTCACGATCGTCCCCGGCTATTCCAGGAAAGAGTGTTCAGACGTTTCTGACAGGAAGCAGTCAGTGACCTTTTATGCTGGAAATGCTTGGCTGCTGTTGCGTCTTCGTTTTCCTTTCCCATCAGCAACTGGATGTGGAGGCGGAGCAGCAACACACCCTTGAGCTGAGGTAAGTATGAAATGCCAGTCTGTCAGCTCGTGTCTCATGGTCTTTGCCGTTGCTGCTATCGGCCCAAGCCATCAGCTCAGGATGAAGCAACCTTCTCTGCAAGTGTTTGCTCATTTCTCAGAATTCACATTGACAACCATCAGTAACTCCCTTTGTTGCCCCGTTACATGTGTGTGAAGCAATAATCCCCAATTATTCTAATGATTTAACAAAAGGTTTCAAGTAAAAAACAAAAACAAAACCTCCACCAAACTGTTTGAATGTCATAGACAAGATAACCTCGGAGTTCCAGAGACTTGAAAGAGGAAGGTCTTCAAGGAATGAGATTCATGACAAATACTAACCTGACCTCAGCCAAATGAAAACCCTTATCAAGAATTTATCTGCATTGTTCATCAGTGTCTGACCCAGGTCTGAGTAAGAGAGAATTATTTATCTTCCCACCAGGATATTATATGTATGCAGCAGGTTAAATTGTGATAAACTGAAACAAACAGAACATATCCTACTGTTATATGTGTTTGCCATGAGCAAAGATCCCCACTTATTGTACAAAGACCCCAAAAATCCCTGTGTTTCTTCTTGACTGACTATAAAGAGGATCAAAACACACACAGAATATGAATGAGAGGAAGGCTGATTTAATATAACAACATGAGACGTGTGAAAAACCTCATTAAAAGGGGAATGGGATTTTATTTGGCTATATAATCGTATAAGGCACTACATCACCCAGGGCAGAATTGTCATTTACAGTCCACCATTAAATTATTCACATCCAGCGCTCATTTCAGTCACTAGTGGTTAGTTGACGGAGTGGTTTATACACGTGCTGATGAGAAGCGAGAGAGGTCCTTCCGTGTGGTTATTACAGCTGAAACAGATGAAAGAGGAAACAACTGACAGAGCTGCAGCCTGACATGTCTGACACTGGTGGTTATAATAAAACCAGAATCTCTTCTGACTTCATGTAAAAACATTGCTTTTCCTGTAGCGCCACCTTCAGGGTAAACGTGATAATCTCGGCCACAAGTGGTAAGAATCTAGTATTAACATCCATGTAACAGGTTTGTTTTTTTTGGTGTGTGATGAGCATAACAGCCTCAAGAGGCCGCTGGTCTGACAGAATCTTACAGTGCATCTCAAATCATAACAAAACTCATGAAGTAAGTCCAAGTACCATGAGGGGGTTTACGCACACACAAAGATGCCAAATGTTTTCATAGAAAATAAATAGTTTGCCAACTGTGATTTAAAATGCTGCTGTTTTAAAAGAATCTGCAAATAGCACGACAAACAACAAAGTGCTATGCATATTATGAAAAAAAGAAACACATTGACAGACACAACATTGATGAATATATTAATACTGTCACTGATATTAACAGTGGGCGTAGACTGGACTGTTAAACATCAGGAGCTGAGCCAAGATTCTTCTCTATCAAAACGTAAATACTTCTGTTTCTGTGCGTAAGAGAGCTACGATAAAATGGAAAATTTGGTTTATTATTTGTTATTATTATCATCTGTTATTGTTGTTGTTGCTCTGAAATTTGTCATCTACATTTCACAGGTGAAACCATCGGTCAATGCATTAATTCTTCCTATTTAGCCCAACTTCGTGAGTTTGACCCTTTCTACCAATTTGCCACATTATCTTTTATAACCACAATGTGTGAGTGTGACACATCTAATTCTTATGGATTCTGTGTTTATTTTGCAGTTTGATCTGACATCTTTCATGAGTGAGCCAACTTTGTAACTAAAGTTATCAACTCAGCTATAGTTCGGTTTTCTGGAAGCTGTGGTTATTGTCATCTGACAATATAAGGCACCATAAGAAAAAAAACTCGTTTTGGGTCTTATCACTGTCTCTACAGCACCAGATCAATAAAATCCAAATAGATTTGTCTATCTAATACGACACCAGGCCTGTATGACTATGGATCACTGCTACAGATATAAGCTGGCAACAGTGCAATACAAAGTGAGCTGTGTATTGCATATGCTCTGCTCATGTTCATGTAACTTTGAACTCATACAGCCATTTAACTTCCTTGTTTTTATGGCTCAGCATCAATGGATGTTTGTTCTACATTTTCAACCCCTCTACCTGGTAAAAGAATCTATGTATATCCATTATTTACCCAAGTTCACTGTGTGAGCTAGCATTTGGCAAAGTAATCCCATCAATTAAATTATTGACAGAGACCTGTCAGTCAACAAGTCTTGAGTATTATCCTGTGAACTCTCTTTGATTGGTCCTGCCTCTACATTTTACATGTTAGTACAACACTGACATGTTGTTTAACTGACGTTCAGTTACATAACGATAAACGGCTGGAGCTGGAGAAATATTCAGAGCCAAAGGAAACAAATCCTTTGGCTACAGCCCTGACTTCACAGGCCCGGCAACGCCCACAAATATCACTAAAGTATCACAGCATTTCATTTGGGGCTTGGTTTAATCCAGGTCCAAGAAACTGTCATCTTACTTTTCATAGTTTTGAAATGTTCAATTTGTTCACTGTGCAAAACTATTTCAAGGTTTCAGTCACTCTGGTAATGTGAGCAATAATGTTGAAGTATTGTAAATAGTGGCTATAACGATTTGGATTGTACCATAGTCTACAATCTGGAATTATCCGGTCCAAATTTAATATTTATGCTATTCACATCCATGCTACCCTGGTCATAGTGCATATACAAAAAGTGGCTGATAGCAGGATTGTGTCAGTTCTATATCTACATATTTTTGACGTTTAAGGCCTCGTTAAAGTGCTTCCACTCAGAACTTGCTAAGGGGCGGCCGTGCCTTCACCAACACGGCTGAGAGCAGGTCTGTGGGCCCGGAGTGGTGCGGCACAGCAGTGGCAGAGGGGTCCCCATTCTTGGTGTCAGAGTTCATAGGCGTGGCAGCTTTGCCTCTGGTCAGTGTGGACTTGCCAGTACCACTGCCCCCTCCTCCACCCAGACTGGTCTTGCTGTTCTCTGCTGTGGGGATGACCGTGCCCAGGTGGAGGTTGCCCACAACAGGCGAGCCAGTGGACTCCAAACTGCTCTGACAGCAGCACAGCAGCCGGAAGAAGGCTGATCTCATCTCCCTGCTGGACAGAGTGTATATCAGAGGATTGAGGGCAGAGTTGAGCACAGCCAGAGCGATGAACCAGTCCACCTTGTAGAGCACAGGGCACTTAAATGGGCTGCAACCCACATCCAGCAGCAGCAGGAGGAAGAGCGGCGCCCAGCACATGACAAACACTCCAAGAACTATAACCACCGTCCGTAGCAGGGCCAGTGAGCGTTCCGAAGGCCGACTGCTCACCCTGCGACCGCTGGAGGTCACCAGGCGGTAGATCCTGATGTAGAGGATGATGATGGCCACCAACAGAGCACTGAAGACACTGATGCAGAAGGCCACGTAACTCTTAGCGTAGAGCGGCAGCACCGTGGAGCAGGAGGTCACATTGTCCAGGCAGTTCCACCCCAGGCTGGGCAGAGCACTGAGCAGCACTGACACAAGCCAGCAGGCGGCCAGCAGTCCCAGGAGCCTCCCTCGGCCTGCCGTCTCACAGGGACGCAGGCGCACCATAGTCATGTGCCTCTCGATCCCAATGGCCAGAAGGCTGAAGGTTGAGGCGCTGAGGGCCACAAACATGCTCCCTTCTCTGGCCAGCCACTGCACCGGCGTCAGGAAGTAGGTGTTCTTTCCCGAGGTAAAGATGTTCACTGCATAGGCCACACCAGCCAGCAGGTCTGACAGGGCCAGGTTTCCAATGAGGAAGTACATGCGGCTGTGGAAGCGCTTGTTCTTCCAGAGAGCAAGCAGGACCATGACGTTCTCCAGGACGATCAGCACGCAGATGAAGAGCAGCACGGCCATCTTACAGGCCGCGATGCTGCGAAACGGATCCCACTTCCCTGTGTGGTTGTAGTGTTTGACGATGACAGCATTCATCCCTTCCTCCATACTGTCCATACTGCCTGCTTCTCCCGGCCTTCCTTAGTCGCACAGCAGAGGGAGCCACAGCACTGGACACAGCTGCGGGAGGTCAGTCTGCTCAGCCCGGCAGACTTAGTGCAGTCATTTTACAGCCTCATTTGTCAGGGACCTGCCAATCACATGCAATTAAGAGACCACATTTACTCTTAAAATAGACATTTAGCACAAACACATCCCAAAAGTCACATTCAACAAGGTTTTGGCTACTGTTTGTCATAAAAAGATCTCTCTGATGGCTCTGCAAGAAGCATCCAAAACATTCAATTTATAATAAACATCAAAAATGTATATCTATTAGGACGTCCTCTTTGATTCTACATTTAAACAGTTAAGAGCATCACTGAGATTCTAAATCTTATGTAGAGATTTGACTAAGATAGCAGCAACATGTAGAATATATAGTATATAGGCTACTCTATAACGCAATAAAAAAAGGAAGTTGTAAATTAGGTTAAGTTTATTGTCACACTTATTACTCTTGGTTACTTATTATTAGAACAAAGAGCTGTGGTTAAAAAGCCATTGTGTCATAGCCTACATGCCATTACTTATAATTAAATAACAATTTCTGGGGAAAACGCTATGACTCCCAAACAAATGTCAATGATCATAAGAAAAATAAGTATTACTTAATTCATGCTTTATTGTACATAAAATACTGATGATGGATAAACAGGGTTTATAAAATAGTAACATCAATAATAAACCCCCTTTATGTTCATTAACCATAAACAAATTATCCTCTATCAATAAATCAAATAGTTTTAACACCATTGAAACAGAGGTGTACTTGAAACCAGATGCCTAATTATTGTAGTAACTGCAACTTTCCTGTTTTAAAAACTTGCCTTCAAGTGTCTTTCTGCACAAACTCTCTCTAAACAGTTATTGTATTCCTTCATCAAGCAGCTTCAGTAACTTATCGTACCTTGGGAAGTCATTGCCTTCATCTAAGGATCCAGGTGGTGTTGAGTTTTTAAAGTTATTATTCTCTCCTGCATGAAGATGTGCCGGTAAAAGAAAATGCCAAAATGACGTCGCCTTGTAGTCAAAGCTCCGTGTCTTGTCCGCTTTCCAATCACTGCAAAAACTTCCTCAAACATTCATTCAGGTTGTGCTTCTCTGTCGCCGCTGCTCTGTGTCTGCTCCCGACTCTCCCTTCTCTCACCCCTCCTTCCTCATGGAGAGGCGGGATCTTTACCCAACTCTCCATTTTGATTTTTACCAATCAGGAGAGGGCAGAGCCATGCGCTGCATTTGTCCACATGATTTGTTCATAATAATATGACATGAAGTTGGATTGAAGGTTGATTTTCAGCAGCTTCAGGTAGAGTTTTTATTCTCTGAGCAGGGAGTAGTTGACTGTGTAAGAAAAGCATTGTCTATTCCAATTAGGGAAGTGTGTTATGAGTCAAGGGCTTTTACTAACCAGGAAATCTGGACCATGGTCCAAACCAAGGTTCATATCTTTGATATATTGTCTACAGTTGATCGGGTTAGTTTTTGTTCACGTTGACATTTAGGGATCGGACTGAAGACTTTTGTTAGATATACGTACGTTATGTTGTCACATGGGCTGCGTCTTCCTCTGCGATTGGTTTGTAGACGGACGTTCATTTGAAGTGTACATGTGGTGGTTTGATTGTGCTAGCTTTTTTGATTAAAGTGCAATGAAAAAAAGTTGCCTTTCCATACGAAGGGGGAAAAAATGTGTGAACCGATTCCCTTCACTGCTGCTTCTTGTTCTTGTTCTTGTTCTATTGTTTAAAGCCATCTCAACTTCACGTTGGTCAGAAGGTCTGGACCAAATAAATAAGTGTGTAAGCCCTCAAAGGTTTAACTGGTGCCTCTGCTATTTGGCACCAGAAACACTAGGTCTAAGCACATTATAAGTTGAAACAATTTTTTTGCCCCTTTACAATGTGCCTGACAGTAGCCGGATCAGTGTAATGGCAGACATGGATATACAGATATGTGGTTTTAAGTACAAAGACCAATCGCAATATCCTTCTTCTCCCACATTCTCCTCTCTGGAGTAGATGAGACGTTGGCTGAGACCCCAGATTGAGGAGCAGACTTGTTGGCAACCAGGTCAACCAGGTTTGTTTAACTGTTGCTGGAACAGAAAGACTTTTGGCAGGGACGGCAAACTCAAGGTCTGGCTATGAGATCTGGCTGTGCATTCTTTGTGGTGCTCTGGATTGCTGAACAGTTTGGAAGATCATCGTCTCTGTGACTCACTCATGCCTCTGGAGGCTTCATCCCCTAGATATCACCCAGGAAAGGTGAGGCAAGGCCCCATGTTAGGGGACCTTCTCAGGGTTTCCAGGTGTAGGATCAGAAGGGGGGCAATCTAACTTGGGTGTTGACCGGAAGCTAGCCGACTGGGATGCTAATTGGTAGTTAGCATACTGGGAGATGGCCCAGTCCTAACTGACATTTTACTAGGTGGTTAGTACGAAAATGTCTGGAGCAACTGACTTTTGCATTCTCACATACAGCCTCCTCTGGAAAAATTCTGGAAATGTCCGGAGTTCAGCGCATGTCTGAACTCCTATCGGACCGGTGCTACAAGGGTGGCCGGGATAATTGGGCACAGGTCAAACGCAACCTGGAGGGACTGAATCACAAGAGCAGGAAACAAGGACAGGAAGTGAAGCAACACACCAGGTAAGTTATTCCAAGTTAAATTGGCAATAACAGATAGAGTCCAAACAGTCCCTTTTGGGAAGAATTATGACAAGAACAGATATGAGTATTGCTCCTGCCTTGTATTGCACAATAAGAAAACAATGCTGATGTAAGGCAAATGTTCATAACTAATAAGTCCGGAAAGTTTTGTTTTAAATGGCATCGAACAAACTGTAGTTGAGAGAAAGGCTTCTTTGTTTTCCTTTCCCTCGGTTTCTCTTTGCTGATTTCTGCTCTGTTTTTCAAGCTGTCCATCTCCTCTGTTTTTTGTTTTTGCATTCTTTGGTCTTGCTGAATCAAATTGGCTAAAATAGCATGAGACAGACCACAAATTGAGACAGTGATGGATAACAGTGCTCGCTAACAGAGACTGACAGCGTAGAAAATTTTGATAAAAAGAGGGATAGATGGAAAGAGACAACAAGGAACATGAAACTGTGTACCAGCACAACAGTTTTCTCTCTCTCTCTCTCTCTCTCTCTCTCTCTCTCTCTCTCTCTCTCTCTCTCTCTCTCTCTCTCTCTGTTTCTCTCTTTCACACACAGTCCCTGTGGTATCACAGATTTGTGAGGTCACAGGCAGTCTGGCCCCTTTGCACATGTCAGTCCAGGCATTGCAGATTAATGAATGACCTCCAGAGCTGTTGACTTTACCCCGAGCAGCAAGAGATGTACAAACTCTCAGACAACATTTATAAGCATAAGAAAACACCCCAGAGGCCTTGGCTCCAGGTTGTTGCAAGCTGGACACACACTTCCTGGATGTTTGGTGCTGGTGGTGGAAAGAGGAAATGGATCTGCAGGTCACCAGATCAGGAAAAAATGGAACTGTTGCCAAGTCTCATAAAAGTTTGGTATGGCGGTGATGCTATTGTGTGCGTGTTTGTGCATCTTTGGGTGCATGTGGCCTGTGTGGGTGTGTTATTGGCAGCGTTGTGAGTCAGGGAACACTGACGCAGGCTCGGGTGGTGAGTTGGTTGTTTGGGAATGCAAAGTGTAGTGGGAACGAAGGAGGAACAGCACGGGCGGTGGAAAACGAGGGCCTCTCGGGCCATCTCCCCACTTCCCACCACTCCAAACACGCGGAGAAAAAAAACATTCCAAACAAATTCCATTGATTGGAGGGTTCGTGAATTATAGGTAATGGTAGCTGAAGAAATCAATTTGAAGTCCCTCCAAGATATCATCCCTGAGTCACAATTTCCAGCAATAACTATTCTTGTGATTACAGTCAGAAAATGACTAAATGCTTAATCGTTCTGCAAACACCAACTTTGAACATGATGGGACTTGAATTGGTGACACTAAACTTGTTGGTTAGGTACAGATAACAAAACAATTTAATTTGGTTTAGGAAACAAAGCTATAAGGAGCTCCTGGAGTCTTAAAAGATGATCAAGTTATAATCTTGTTGGAACAAGTTACTATATCATGTTCTCACGAGATAATTATCTCTTGGGATATCATTTAGATATTATTTATGCCACATAGCTGATGTTTCTCTTGTGACTTCAGCTTTGTTAAAGATTTTTCACAGCACTTGGTTAAAGTTGCAAAAATATGGTGGTCTTGTTTATTACAGGAAAGTTCACTGTGACACAACATTATTATTATTTATTTACATCTAACCAAAACTGTTATGTTTCCCCAACCTCAACCAAAGTGATCTTGCTGCCTCAAGAGCTTCTTAACCTCATCTATCCAGCAATTCTGTTGCCACTGCAATGTACCTGCAAAAACAGATATGATTATAACTTTCAGGTTACATGGTTGACAGTAGGCACCTGCATTTAAGGTGCAAGGCAAGATACTCAACCCCGAAATGGCCCCTCATAAATGTAGCGTGTACTAATTGTAAGTCGCTTTGGACAAAAGCGTCAGCCAAATGACATGTAATGTAATCATGAATCTCGCCTTTTGAGTGTTGTTCCATCGCTTATGCAGCTCACTGTATCGCTTTTGTTTACATATAAGAGAGCTTACATAAAGTTTGGAGCTATCCTCAATACGTATATGATATGGCAATCAAAATGATATTGCAACAAAGGGATCAACTTATAAAATCCTGTTGATCTTGGATCATTTGTAAAATGTATTTCCTGGACCATCAGACATTCTCTTGCGGAGAACATGGGTTACATCTTCTTAGGAAGCTGATAGTGAGAGCTGATAGTGTATCTGGAGCAGTGGTGTTGCTGGAGGGTTATCAGTGCAGGTCTGAGGTCTTTAAGGGCACAAGGTGACTGCTAGTCTGAGGACCAGTGCTGCTGCTTCTTTTAGATAACCTCTTTATCTGCATCCAGCTCTAAATAGCCACAAAAGATGCTTAAATAAAAGGATGAATGGAGGACAGATGTGAGTGCAATGTATTTTCGTGATAAGTTGACTGTTAACTGTGCGGAAGAAATATGTTTTTTTGACACCTTTATCTTTCAGTGAGACTATCAAGCTCCGCTATTAAAAAACAATGAAAAAGCTCCGGCCCTCAAACTGACATTAGGTGCCGGCCAACATTGCACCATGTATGAACTCTTAATCGTGGCCCCCTCATCCTTCAAAATGTCAGCCTGTCTGTTCCCACATGATCCGTATGGAATTTACAGAGTCAAGATCTTTATGGTGTTATTTATTTTCTTAAAGATAGGGGGATTTAACACTAAGAAGACTTCAAGCCTTTGCTTTGCCAAAATATGTTAAAAATAACTTGGACCTCAGTCATGTAAACAATCATGCCCAATTTTCTCAGAACTGCTTCACTGATGTCTGGGAAAGCTTGGAAAGAATTCTGTGCGTGTGTGTGTGTGTGTGTGTGTGTGTGTGTGTGTGTGTGTGTGTGTGTGTGTGTGTGTGTGTGTGTGTGTGTGTGTGTGTGTGTGTGTGTGTGTGTGTGTGTGTGTGAATGTGTGTGTGTGTGTGTGTGTGTGTGTTTCAGTTGACCATGGGCATGATGTGCCTCTTCCCTTGCATGGGGCCATATTTGTGTACCCTCTTATCATTTCTCCTTCACACCAGAACCATAACTCTATATTCATTCAACACACACATCAAAACGCTGTCGCCACAAATCATGCAGAAGTTATACATCTTATTTTTGGAATGTGTTTGTATATGTTGGCTCTTCGTGCTTGGCTGTCTGCTGCTCAATAAGAAAGGGTCAAAGGTACATTTCCCTCGAGACGCGGCCTAATGGCCACGCAGTCCAGTGAGTCGGTCTCCACACATGCTCCTCCGACCGGCAATCTTACACCAACCACCCCCAACACCCGCCTCAAAGTCCAAAGACCCCCCTCTCCCCTGCCCCACAGCCCCACATCCTCAGGTCTCAGAAGAAAGGCAGCAGGAGCCTGAGAAAGAAGTAACCCAGTGACAGAAACAGACCAGACTCCATTTCTAAAGACCATTGGTACAGACTTAGAATCACTATAACCTTTCAACGTCATTCTTGTGTATTGTTTTTACTCATTAGCTGCTTTCAGACATGCACTAAAGACTGGATATTCGCCTGAAATTTCCTGAGGGACTGTACGTGAGAACGCAAATGTCCAAATCAGTTGCTCTGAACATTTTCCGGAAACTTTTCCAGCCCCCCATTAAAATCACTGAGCTAGCCCATGTGAACTTACAGAAGGAAATTTCAACTGAGAGATTCACAGCGGTTGTGCCTGTGACCCAAAACCGTAAATTGCTTATGTTGATATTAATGATACTTTCAAATGCTTTCCTCTTCCACAATTTTTTAAAGGCTTTAAACAAAAACATATGTTTTCTGCAGCAGAATTTACACATCATGTCCAACCTATCTGTAGCATGTTTTATTCCATCACTAAGCGCTCCTTTAAAGAACTGACTTCATGAATAACATTTTGAGTGTCATCATTGTAAAAAGATACCAGACGGACACAGTGAAACCTTTCAGGGTTAGAGTACGTGGACATGCTTGTGTGTGCAGTCGACATCCAGAGGTGTTTTCCCAAGCATGTGAGCCCGCCATGATGGCCGTCTGAAATGAATGGTGCATCTTTGTGAATGAATAACTGTGTGAATGACGATCCGTCACAGCCTGGCTCAGAGACTTTCAGTGACAGCGGGCTCTATGGCCTGAGTGACGCGCCGACGCTTCGGATAAAGAAAGGTTCGATAGAAATCTGCAGAGGTAGTAAAGGGTACCATGGTGAGCACTCAACCAGCAACAACAATAACACAGGCACGGCCATCGGCACGGCCATCCTAAAGCTCCCTGGCTCCACAGACAGGCGCACAAAATAAAGGCTAAAAACACACACTTCACATCTCATTAGATGGAGCCAGTGTGACAGAAGACTGAGGGGCCCCAACAGGTGGACTCCACCAAGTAAACACCACAAAATGTGAATCGAGGACTGGGCAACGTGAACCAGAAAAAGGTAGACCTGCTGGATTTGGTAAACTATTAGGTTCTTTTCACTTTCTTTAAGGTTGCAAGGATTTTTGATTTCTAAGAGAGTATCTATCTATCTATCCATCTATCTATTTATCTATCTATCTATTTATCTATCTATCTATCTATCTATCTATCTATCTATCTATCTATCTATCTATCTATCTATCTATCTATCTATAGATAGATATCTATCTATCTATCTATCTATCTATCTATCTATCTATCTATCTATCTATCTATCTATCTATCTATCTATCTATCTATCTATCTATCTATCTATCTATCTATCTATCTATCTATCTATCTATCTATCTATCTATCTATCTATCTATCTATCTATCTATCTATCTATCTATCTATCTATCTATCTATCTATCTATCTATCTATATATCTATATATCTATCTAAATAATATAAATATATTATAAGAATATTTTCATCGATGCATTAATATGACAGCACCATTTTAATTATTTTACCCCCTCTAAACTGTTGATTTCTTAAATGCAAATTATTGCACTATATTCTAAATTAACAGTAAAGGTTAATAAAGGCTTAATCAGCAATGTACATTTAACTTAGGTAGTATTTGTAAAACAAATGCAGTGGAGCAGATGTATACAGAAGTTTAAAGTAGTTAAAAAATATAGTACAACTACTAAAAGAGTATCAGACATGAACTTGAATACATTGTTTCCGCAAATGGTGATGATCCTTACTAATGATAATGTGAAGGTTCCATTCTGTACTACTCTGCATTACTGAGGTACTCATACTTAGTACATTCCACTACTGACATTATACTGTACACACACTGTAAAGACATCAACAGGTCTTCACATAAGTACACAGCAATGATTAATCCAGTTTTTTAGCCACTGTACAGTTGATATTTTGCAGCACTTCTGGGCACCTGTGGGGCACATGTGGTGGAAGTTGGTCTGTGGACTCACACACTCCCTGTCCTGCAGCCCTGTGGTCCATATGTGTTTATAACCCTCACACAACACAGTCCAACACATTACTGGGATCACAGCCGTCTCCCCCCACCCCCCAACACCCACCCAGCAGCAAACCCAGTCATCCCACATCTGTCCCAGTCGGTGTGCTGTGGCAGCGCTGGTGTTGCTGATCTGCGGGCAAGAAATGCTGCATGTAGTGGTTATTGGTTGTCTATTGATGGAGTGTGAAGTGATCTTGTGAGCAGAGAGAGGTGGATAGAGGGGGGGGGACATAAACGGAGAAGGCCGCAAACAGTGGCGCGAACAATGATGTGACAGATCCAGTTTATGTGCCGTCTGTATAAACACTGAGGAATTGTCTGCCTTCTGAGCTCATCCTTTCCAGCGGGTTAGCCTTTGGGTTTTCCCAGCATATAAACTCAGTATGTCCAAAACACATCTCTGATATAATTAGAGCATATACACACATATACACACGCACACACATACACACACAACTACCACCACCTTGCCCTCGCCTTGGACCTCTGGAACGTTTTCCCGTGAGTCCAAACCAAAACAATCAAACCACTAAGTCAGGAGAGTGAACACATGTCTCCAACTCATCCATCACCTTAGCAAGCCACAACCACTGCAGGGAAACCATTCTGACTCACTGATTTCCGTAACACAGTCCAGCTTCTACACATTATCCAAGTGATCAGTGCTGCCTGCTTCTACACTTTTATCACCATGTACTCTGTAAGTCTATTAGGATTGAGGGAATAAAAAAACAAATTGCAACTTTTACTTTTCAGGCCCTGATGTTTTCTTTGCAGCTCTCACCCTGAAAAACTGTTTTCCATGGATGCGGACCAAGAGATAAAGCCGTGACCTCCCGGTGGAGCGCCAGCTTCATACGACACCGTCACCACGAAGGCACTCGCTCCCTCTGCTCACTCTCACGGCCTCGGAAAACTTCTGTTCAAACATGGCCTTAGATGGCAGAAAGAGAAACGGTCCAGAAAATGAACAAAGCACGCATTGTTCAAAATCACAATTGAGAAGAAAGCTCTTGTGGGAGATTAAATTTCCTACATATTCATATCTATTATTAAACCATAACACAACCCTAAGAAATTGTCATAGGTATGATGCAATCCAAGAAATTAGCATATTGTCGGACATGTGCAGCATTGAAGTGATAAGATCATTTGATTTATGTTGAAAACCAGTGACGGTTGAGAAGTGATGTAATACTTCCCACAGCCTGTATCTGCTATATTGTGATTGTGTGAAGGTAAAAGGAGGCTGGTCATGATCGCAGGTTAACCGTGGATTCAAACAGTGGGCCGGTTGTGTGCTCTATCTATGGCACGTGTGTGCGCACCCCAGTGGGTCGTCCACGTGAAAGGACCCATGTGTCTGGGCGTCAGTGACTTAATGACACCACTTACAGGCCTAATTCACACTCAGGTTCTTGTGCATATATGAAAAAAAAACATGCGAGGAAACCCCTCCAACAGAGAATCGGTTGTGTCCATCAGATTGGAGGGGAACACTTTTAGGGCCCGTGTTTGATCCTTCCTCCGGGTCGAAATAGAATTATGATTATACTATTAGCTTACAGGCGTAATTTCACATCTGCAACTCGAAAAAGCAAAACATTCATGCCGTTACAGCCGGATCGGAAAGGAGTGGTTTTGGCCGGAGAGTCACACAGGAGAGAGGAGAGAGATACGCTGGAGAGGCTGGAGAGTGAAGAGAGGGCAGAGACGTGCACATCTTTCCACTGTGTTTGTATTTGAGCTCGTTGCTTCTCACAGGAAATGCCCTCCACTGTTTCCACGAAAACTTCTTCTATGGTCAAAAATCAAGCTGACTATTAATAAAGCAAGAGAACAGAACACACTGTTGGGAGCAGTTTTCCTGCCGTTGCTTTCAAGATTCCCATCATTGGGTATAAATGACACTGCCGTCTGCTGTTGTCATCATCATTTATCAAACTGTTAATGTGCTGCAAAAACGGAGGGAAAGGAATGCAAATTTTGTCCAGTGCACCTTATTCCCATGTGTACCCTCTGTGTGTGTGTGGTCCAGGTATATCTCATGTTGTGGGGACCTGAATCTATATTACACAGTCATGCTGTGGGGACTTGGCTTTCTTATGGGGACAAAAAGCAATTCCTCCTAAGATAATTCGTTAAAATCTAAGGTTACAATATGTTTTAAGTTTGGGTTAAGGTTAGGTTCAGGTAAGGTAAGGGTAATCGTTAAGGTAAGACGAAGTAGTATGGTTAAGGTTAGTATCCTGGTAATAAGTTTAATGTCCTCTCAAGTCATCATGCCACTACTGTGTGGGTGTTTGTGTGTGTGTGTGTGTGTGTGTGTGTGTGTGTGTGTGTGTGTGTGTGTGTGTGTGTGTGTGTGTGTGTGTGTGTGTGTGTGTGTGTGTGTGTGTGTGTGTGTGTGTGTGTGTGTGTGTGTGTGTGTGTGTGTGTGTGTGTGTGTGTCTGTGTGTGTGTGTGTGCGTGTGTGTGTGTGTGCGAGCGCATGTCAATCTTTAGTTATGAGGGCTAATTTTGGTTCAATACCAAGGCATTTAGTTGTGATGGTAAAGTTAGGGTAAATGGTTAGGGAATGCATTATGTCAATGAGTGTCCTCACTACACAACTGAAGAGAGATGTGCGTGCGTGTGTGAGTGTGTAGTTGAACTAACACTTAAAGAACACTGTTTTGCCATGAAACAACTTGTGCTCATGATTCAGATCCTGTGCTGCCTAATAACTGCAGAGAGTTCACACGCACAGCAGCACAATACACGGAAACCCAAGTCTCCCGAGTCGAATGATCTCACCTTTGAATGCAACCATCTTTGTTGCCTGAATTATTAGGCACCATAAAGCACAGCACTCGCAGGCTTCTGGTCTTGAATGTTGTGGGGTGATCCTTGTCACACAAACACATCAGTTATATAGAAATGTTCTGTATAATATATATTGTCTTCTCCAGATGAAGAGGAGTACACTCAGAGAGCTCGCTGCTCATTTCCTTTGCCAGTCACTCCAAAGTTGAATTCATCACTGAGAGGCTGAGAAGCAGTTTCAACTAAAACATGGAAGGGGGCTTTTCGTTGTCAACACAACAGCCAGCGGCTCGGGGGTGAAACCGGCCGGAGCTGACGACTGCGTGACCTCCTGTGTTTTGACATCTCTTGCTGCGTGTTGGTTTAGGGGGAATCCGAATGGAAGCTCTAAATCCCAGTTAAGCCGTAACAGCGCTGGGAGAACTGGGCACTCCACAGCCCTGCACTATCTGATCATCAGCTTTGTGCTGGCAGGCCCGCTGAGATACAAACATCCTGTTTAGGGAGGGAGTGGGAGAAAGAGAAAGAGAGAGAGAGGAAAAAGAGAAATGCCAGTGGAAGTTGTCACTAAATGAACAAGACAGGGTCGGCTACCGAACCAAAATGTCTCTGCGTGTGTGCAATGCTCTGAGAGTTCTCTGTGCTTGACCCAGTGGTGTTTCTGGCATCAGTTTCCTCACTCTGTGTTCTTTAAAACTATTAAAACTCAATCCTGAGTGTAGACTGTGAGTCACATTAGTATGCACGCTGAAACCCGAGAGCGGAGAGACCAGCCAGACTGAAAATTTCCCCAATTATGCCTCCACTGCATTGCCAGTAATCTCTGGCCCATCTATGCCAGCCACACAGAGGACATACACACCACATGTGAAATGAGAGAGGAATAATGCTTTCACGAAAAAAATACCGTACTGTCAAAAATCGATACTTTTGTAATGTACACACTTAATTAATTGTGTTCAATTTAATATAACGTTGTTTAAAAAAATGTTTGTTGGCATGTTGAAGTTTTCACATAGCAGCATCGCCCCCTTGTGGAATATTATATACAGTGTCACAACATGGAGGCGCAGCCTGATGTAGAAAACAGGCAAATTGTAGCACATAGATACAGCGAGTTCATGAAATCCCTTTGTACTGTATATTCTAGTGTATAGTATAATGTAGGTGCATTGAGGTACCACTGAAGGAAGAATAAAACAAGCCGTGTCAAACAGAATAATATCAAATTGTTCAAGCTAAATAGTATATTCTATAATATCCATATTGATTTAAAAAAAACAACAACACTATATTCAAGCCACAAATCAACAATCAACCTAAACCACCGTTAGATGAAGAAAATAGAAAGATATTTAACCAAGCATTAAATCCTGCTTCGTCAGCTAACAAAGGAAACTCTGAAACAATGCATATGCTGAATGATTTTTTTTAAAGGAATGTCTGCAGTTCCCGGGCATCAGTTGTCACTTGGACTGAAAATGAGGATGTGGAGACGCTTAAATTGTTATTTTTTTTCCCACAGACCAGGAGACAAAAGTATTTTGTGTTCGAAATGATTTGATCTGCATGACAATGTGTGGCCTGCAAAAACATGTGCTTCCATATGACGTCCAGTGTGCACATGTACTGACAAAGTGACTGAAGGTTTACCTCAAGTTGTAGCACGGGTTCTCAGTGTATTTGGTGGCCTAACTTCAGTTCCAGTATTTGTACGAGGAAAGTTGAGCAAATTTTTGAACCAAGACAAACAGACTTAAAGTCTATATGTATTTTTGACCTGTGTTTAACAGTTTGTCTTATTTACTGTCTATAATGTGGTGTTGACTACCACTGTCAGACAAATTGCCCCTCGGTGAATACACAGAGAGTCCATCCAATCAATTTGAATTTTATTCAAATTCAGGCAGACTTTCTGTCCTATGCTGTATTTTGTTGTATTGCTCCTTGTTTGACAATGTTTGTCATCACAGTATTGCAAATACATGGACTCTACATGCATCACATGGTGGCATGTATAGTCATGCTTTTGTGTGGATGACATGTTAGTATGTGGCAGACTCTTGTGACACCTCAGTGGTTGTCATGGTGACTCATTTAGACATACTGGCAGGAGCCGGGATGTATCCAGGAAAAAAGTCAACTGGTGCACACCAAGCAGGAAGTATAGAGACATACCGAGTCTTCAGAAATAGTTAATTGTAACCGCTGATGTTATTAGATTATAAACCGAATATATCTATATATCAGTGGAAAAAATATGTAATGATGTGATATGACAAAGAGGCCAGCCTACATCTGGAGGTGATGTGGCTCGCGTCATGACCAGACCTGTCAGGTGTCAATGCAATCTGAAAGTGTGGCCACATTCATGAGAGGCAGGACAAGACACTATGAGTGTGTGTCATTTGGTGCAGATCCTAATACAATTCCTGATCCAGTGAATTTGAATGTGGCTTCATAAGGGGACTGTTAGGCCTTGGATGAGGTATGGGCTCTAAATTGAGTGCCATTTTACTTTATATTGGTATTAAACAGACAAAAAGTATCAAATATTAATATTAAACAAAACATGGGTCATTTTAGAAGCCTACATGTGATAAGAGTCAAATCATTTATCTGATTCAAGATATGTATATTTTTCCACAACAAACAAAAGAAGTGTGTTTGCATTCCTCTACTTTAAGTTTTTATAAACAACAAGAAAATACACCCTGGCGTCTCATCACAGGGTTAACATGCAGCGCTTGTAGCCACAGCACAGGCTATGGGTCAGTGGTCCAGGACCCAGTTCCCTATTTCTTTTCTCCACCATTGCCACATCAGAGCATGTCTATACTGCCCCCTACAGGCCAGAGTCTTTAATGCACTCTGTTACAGGACATTAACATTGTTGGGCTATAATGTTTATATATGTTACATATTTCGATTTTTATTAATATATTTAAATGTTATATATGTTAAATATTTTCAGCAGCTGTCAGTGAGCGCTCAGATCTGTCATTAGGTGAGTTGTTTAACATAAAGTGTTGTCTAATTTGTTCTGCATTGATGTCAGAGACGTAATACAGAAAGCTAATGTGAAAACCTCATGGAGTTTGAAAGACAAAGGCAGACTAGGCAGAGTAGTTCCCATAATATACATGATGCTGAGTTGCATTATGGGAAATGTAGGATGCAGTGTTTTTTATAAAAGTGAGTGAAGATATCTGAGCTTCTACTGCTTTGAGATCCAATACGACCTTATAATGTGGTGTAACCCTTTAATTTAATTAAAATCATCAATGCCTCAGCCAGCAATGACTGTATCCATTGCAACTGCCGTCTTATGATGTTAACAGACATCTCCATGACAACTGAACAAACTCCGTCCAATTATAAGGACAGAGTGAGACAGACGAAAGCTTAAGAAAAAGGCCAATAAGAGGGTCATGAGTTGAGAATATTCTCTCAAATACTTTTTATACCTTTAATTTACCATTTTTTTAATATTTTGTAAGCATATCCTCGTGTCCAGGAATGTCAGGAACATTTCCCCTTCCCCCTCACACTTTAAGTTTTATAAGTAATGATATTTCTGTGTCCCTGTCTCTTTGAAAGATCATTTGAAAAATAGAATTACACATATTTTTAATTACTTCATACCGAACATCTCCACTTCTGCTGTCCCTTTATGTGATGTTACGTACTGGTAAGATTTGTATTGGTATGTCATAGGTAAATCACATTTTACTGCAATGTGTGGTATTTAAGCTCAAAACACACAATATACAAAGCTTCACAAAGAACCGTCAATTGCTGTTTTTGTGAACAGCTTTCCTTTTGCACACAAAACACACACACAGAGTCGAACCCCTAAAGAAATAAAGGACACTATGAAGTGTCCTTACTTTTGTATCCTTCATAAAAACCTTTTTTAATAGGGGGCAATTAAACAGAGAAAGGGTTGTCTTGGAGAGGGTGGAGCAGTCTGTTGTTGAACACTTTATAAAGTGTCCAAATACACCTTTCACTCCTCCCTCTATCTCTAGTATAACCAGGAAGAATGAAATAACAAGGTGTCTGACACAGCAGCCACGTGAAAGACAAAATCATAGATGGAATAATGGTAACTTTATTTATTAAGCGTTTTCCAAAATCCACATTACAACGTGCTTTACAATGGCAGCAGTATGCAGACCAATCAACTGTTTTTATCTTGTCCGATAAACACGATGACAACTGTTGATTTCCAGAAGGCTTACGTCTTCGGTACTGTGCAGTATGGGCCTATGTCCTGTCCATCCCTGTGATGCCTAAATACTTATTTTGCAACGAAGTGTAAAAATGTACTTACCTTCAAAGAGGTTTGTGGAGCCATTGAACCTTGAGAAAAAACTTTGTGCAAAATTGTTAAAATATCCTCCTGCAAGATGGCTACATACAATTATGGGGCATTAATGTCACAGTAACTTAATGTAAAGAAGTTGAACCCTTTACAAGAATATGATTTGTTCAATTTGACATGTATAATTTGATGTATTGTGTACTTAATGATGTACTATTTGGTACGTACATCACGTTAAATACGCAATGTATACTGCTCTGTCACGGTTATATATTCCCTTTATCCTTGTTTGGTGTTCTTGTCCCGTCTTCAATTTGGTTTGATATGACATTTTCTGCTGGTTATGTTTGAAGTATGTATGTATTTATCTGTTGGAAAGTATCAAATAAAAGAATATCTGTGTGTTACTTTTAGCCTGAAGTGATTGTTTTGTCAAACCAAGAGTTTAAAATCCTACTGTGACTGAGAAAAGTTTCAAATCATATATAATATGTAGTAAAGTACAAAATACAATGGTTTTCTCTGAAATTTGTATCAAAAGCAACATAGAATGACACAGACACACACACACACAATAATTTGTCCATCTTCTTGGTGTGCTTAGTTTCTCACGGATATGATCAGGCAGTGTGGTCTAGGGGGTAGAGTTATCCAAAAATAAAGTTAGGGGTTCAATTCCCACTCCTCCCTATCTGCATGCTGAAGTGGCCTTGGCAAGATACTATTCCTCTAATATGCACACGAATTCAACCAACTATTCATTGCCCAATATCTTACACTATTTGAATTCAAATAAATAAATACAAAATTAATAATAATATTTTAAAAATTAATTAAATTAAATAATTTAAATTAAATAAAATGTATCCTGCGCAGATCGATTCTACGCAGGAGGTGCGCAGATCGCTATTGTGCAGGAAGTGAAACTCTTTATATATTTTTTTTTAAAATTGACATAGTGTAAGATATTGTCCAATGAATATTTGGTTGAAGTCCTGCCAAAACGACAGCCTGCCAAACTTGAGCAGTTATATTAACATTAAGGATTGGATTACCTGCTCATTCCAATGAGAAACTAACCACAGGAAGAAGATGGACAAATTGCACCTGTAGACTTTTTTGTTTGCCTGGTCATGATTCACCTGTGTATCGATTTTTGTGAAGATCGGTCAATGTGAACGCGTTCAAGGGGTCTCGGGGGGCACCGTTGAGCCATTTTCCATGCCCATTGAAAATTCTTCCAGAATACGTGAATTTTCACCACTTTCTACTTTTCTCCAAATTTTGGTAAGAATTTGAGCATGTTAAAGCCCTCAAAAAGCCAACTCATTTGCCTGAAAAATAATAATAATAATCCTAACAATTTCAATAGGGCTCACTGTCTGTCAGTGCCTCTCAGTACTCGGGCCATAAAATTGACAAATAAATTCCGGCGTCGTTCTTTACAAAGGTGACCAATAGCTGCTGATCTGAGTCCTGCACACAAACACATCTAACAGTAGGTTAAAGCTCATTCAGATGATTGTGTTGCATGTGATTGTGCAATTGTTGGATGCTTAACAGAGGTCAAACCTCAAACCTGACTCTGTAAACAGAAACACCAGAACATGCAGTCACACTCTCCCTGCACACAAATGTGTTGGGTTGGGTTTTCTCTGTGTGTTTTGGGCCTTTTGTTGAACACAAACACAGTTATTTTCTCTGCATTGCCTTTTGACACATGGCTGCTTCACTAGGACAATACTGACAGATGGGTAGTTGAAAATCAAGCTGTGGTCTAATTAGCTATGTAATATATTATAATGTACTTTTCTTTGTGCATTATTAACTCTACATGACAAACACAGTACTAGACACAAGAAAAAGGAGATGAGAAATGCCAGCGTGTCTTGAAAACAATGGTAAGTAATTTTGTAAAATACAGAAATGCCTTTATAATTTTTCTTTTGATAATAGTTTTTCATGACTTGTTTACGCTTTTTTTTTTTTAAAGAAAATATATGGTATACAGCAGTAATGGAGGAAATACTCTTTTACCTCCTAAGTATGAATAAATAGATAAAAATGCATTCAAGTAGCCTAAAAGTGAAAGTACCTCTTTTTTAACTTTTCTACTTGGGTACAATTAAGTACTTGCTTATAAATCAGAATCAGAATCAGGTTTATTGGCCAAGTAAGTTTGCACAAACAGGGAATTTGAAGTATTACAAGTTCTTGCTGGGTGTATCATTTCCCCTAATACAGTGGACTACTAAAGTATTAACTCTTTCTATTGTATATTCAGTTTAATACAAGAATAATACAGGTTCTGTCGTATTAATATAGAATGCTGAAGATGATGCTATTGAAAACGCTTGGATCAGTGGATTAATCCCTCTCTAATTATTGATAACTTCAAAAGTAGGACAGGTAAGAAAAGCTGCTGTGGGTGACACCTTTAACACACATCATGATGTATCGTTATATGATTGCCTTGTAATTATTGATTATCGTGGAATCGCTGTATTGTAATGTTAAAGTTATCGCGGGCCATGTGCTGCGAATAGTAGTTACCCTGCGATTTCCACCCCTTCTTACTGATATATGTAGTGGAGTAAAAGCAAAAGTACACCAAAATAAATCTACTGAGGTAAAGTACTGTTACTCGAAAAAAAGGTTCTTCATTGCATTCCACCAGTGGTAAACAGTATATATGGCAAATCCTGATAGGACACTCCAGAGATAACGATCTCAGAGCTATATTATATTTGCAGTTTTGTTTTGAGCAACATGAAATTAAAACCAGTTGTATCATTTACATTCTTGAAAGTTTTTAGGTGTTTACTAAGAAATCAGTTGCTCTCAAAGTGTTATGATCCTATTTTAATCCTGTTGATATCAACACCCGGGGCAGATTTAGTCACCGTCACCATCTACTTATAGATCTATTTTTCTTCAATGTGGTTGAATGGTGTCTCATGTGGTCAATATATATTCAAACACATATATATATATTAACTCTGCCTCTGCTCCTGTCTCTCTATAGAGAAGACATGCAGTCATTGGCCGAGTCCTTATATCTTTATCTGCCTCAGCCATGTCCTGTCCCCTCCCTCATTCACATACCCATAAATATACACTTTACACCGCAGCACATGCAAGGCAGGTTTATCCGTGTGGCACATGTCAACAACAAGACAATCATAACACATAAAAGGCATCATGACACATGAAAGCAACACAAGAAGCATTTAAACAGATATAGAGGGAAAAACAAATGATGCAACTGTTATTGGATGAGATCATGTCAGTATATTTTTAACCATGGGGGTCAGGTCATTAATCATAGCATGTACAAAAAAAAAATAGAAAGTGGAGCGGTTGTAATTTCAGTTGGTTGTGTTCAGTTTAAGTGTGTTTTGAAACTTTAATTTGATAAGAGCAGAATTTTTTATTAGACACCAACAGTGTTTGTAGTTTTAACAAACCCAGCAGTTCTTCTTTACGTGTATATTTTAAGATGGCGGTGGTTAAATGGGAACGTGAACAATGTAGCTACATTGGGTTTTCAAAGTGAACAGAAGTCAGTAACCAACTGTAGCTGTGGCTGCTGCTGAGTGGTGGAGGCGACACACGGAGCCGAGCAGCGGAGCTACAACATCCGGGCAATACAGCCAGCCTGCGCAGAAGCGGAATGGCGGAGGTAAGTGAGCGAAAACGAGGAATGCGATGAAGCGAGCGATAGAGAAACTGCAGCGAGCGAGCGACCCTCGTCCACCCGGGCCCGACCCCCCGGCGGCCCGCCGTGTCGCCGGCCGGGGAGAGGGAAGCTCCGGGAGGGGGTACAGCGGCAGGAAGAGCCGGGAGAAGCTCCCCGGCTCTTCTCGCTCCGTCTCGCTCCGTCTCCCCCCCCCCCCTGCTCCGTCTCCGCGTTCTCGGCTTTAAAGAGCCACCCCCCCCCCCCCCCCCCCCCCCCGCCCCGCCAGCCTCGGTAGTAGAAAACAATGGGGGGCAGCTCGGCGGGGTTTTACAACACGGTGGTTCTGAAAAGTGTTTCAGGTGAAGTGGGAGGAAAAGTTCCGGGGAGGGAAGTCACGACCCGGCGGCGGGCGGCTCCACTCCGGCTTGACTCCGGCCGCCGGCTGCTCCTCCTCCGGCTCCTCGCTGCTGTTTCCTGCTGGTGCCGCTCGTTCAGCACCAAGTCACAGGAAAGCGCCGCTGGTCGCCGGGCGGGGTGAGTCCGGCCGGCCGGGCGGGGAGAGGCTCCGCTCGGTCCACACGTCCCACCGGGCTCCGCTCGACTTCTCGGTCCGGAAACCGTGTCGCTGTGCCGGTTATCTAACAGCAGGAGCCTCGGCACTTTATCTCATGCAAGGGCCGGAGAGTTAAGCTCCTCATGTGGCCTCTGTAAAGTTTTTCACTTCTGTATAACGTGGCCTGCATCACAGACACACGCTCCATTGTGTCTTTATCACTTTCTCTCAAAGCCCGGGGATGATACTGAACATGCTTTACACTATCTCACAAGGTCATACATCAGGGTGTCTTATTCAACTTCCCTTAATCGCTTTCCCTCTTTTATTCGACTTTACAATCGGTTTTACTTTGCTTGACAATTGTTTTGAACTTCAACTTTCAGATTTTTTAATTGATTTGTCTTAATTTTGTCTATGTTGTTTCTAATGTCTCGGGACAGCACCTTGAAGCTGTCTCCTGGTTATGAAATGTGCTATATGAACACAACTGTCTTGCCTGATGATAATACAAAACTTTATTCAAATAGCACCTTTCAAAACACAGTTACAAGGTGCTTTACAAGTTAAAAAATTACAAAACTGAAGACAAAAACAATCGGAAACAGTTAAACTATTTTAAAAAAACAATTGAAAAGCAACCAACCTTCTCACGCAGCTCTAGAGCACATTTACCTGAATTATAAAAAGAGGAAAGAGTCAAAACAACATAGAATAAAACATTATAAAATGATTAAAATAGAAGTAGGAGGAAGCACGAGAGAGAGATATAAAAGAGGATAAGTAGTTTGCCATCCAAACATCCTTTGATCCTTTGAAATGTCCCAGTAAAACCAGTGACACTGAGTTTAACCTAATGTGCTCCACTCAGCGACACTTGGTTACTAGAGGAAGTTCTCAGGAGTTAAATAAATGTGGTTTAGAAGTGAAGAGTCACGTGATCTGCTGGATCAGGCCCATGTTGATCGTGCTGTATATTATATTATGACTTGTATCTGCTTTACACAATCACATTATGGTGGACTTGTCTTCCTTTCGGGGACAAAAAGTAGGTCCCCACAATGTGAATTACTAGATTTTAAGGGAAGACATGTGTTAGGTTAGAATACGAGGTTAGACATTCAGTAACTATGGTTAAGGTTAGAGTACATTTCCAGGAAATCAATGCAAATCAATGTAATGTCCTCTGAAGTCATAGAAACTCTGTGTGTGTGTGTGTGTGTGTGTGTGTGTGTGTGTGTGTGTGTGTGTGTGTGTGTGTGTGTGTGTGTGTGTGTGTGTGTGTGTGTGTGTGTGTGTGTGTGTGTGTGTGTGTGTGTGTGTGTGTGTGTGTGTGTGTGTGTGTGTGAGAAGCCTCTGGAGATGAGCGCTGACGTCGTGGTCTAGTGGAGCGTGGATGAGGAACAGTGATGAAGACCCTCAGCAGGAGTCCTAACAGGCCTTAGAGGAGAGGGAGGGGAACGCTGCTCGCCCCATGAAGATGGCAGCGCAGTCCCACACTGTACGGTCAAGTTCAGACACACCTGATTATGTCAAAGCTGCTATTTAAAAACTAGTCTCTTTTAATAATATTTGTCGATTTCATTAATTTTGCATGATTATGGGAACTTTAAAGCTGAATCACTGGAATATCCATCCTCCCAGTAATAAAAAACCTCTGGGTATTATTTGTTTAAGATAATATTTATGTTGCCATTAATTTATATTGTCATATTAAGATTTGGAACGGTTAACGGTCACACTGTATTCTGTGGTGAAATCCAGACGGTTAGTTATACAGTTTTGAGCTTTGATTACATGGTTACCGTGGTGATTTGGTTGATACTCTCCCATATCAACTTAAGTTAAGTGCAGTTTGTGTTGTAAAAAGGTGTCAGAAGGAGCAGCAGGTTCTGTCAGAGCTTCACATTTGTTTGAGTTGTCTAAGCAGACAGAGTCATAAGTGTGTTTTTAGAGTTAACAATCCTGCAGTAATACTGATAAACGTGATCATTATGGTCACTATAATTGGGATAAAAGATTCGTCTTCACAACATAACATGATACACAACATTTCTACTTTGATTTGCATGTTTAAAATAATGTACTTAACAACTAATGTTACTGAAGTTACTGATTTCACTTTATGTTTTGTGGAAAAGTCTGAAAAAAACACAGTATAAAGCCACATCTCAATTCACTCATCCCAACACTACATCACAGCACATGCAGTCTGGGACGGTGGGAAAGCTCTGTGTCAGAGCCCATATTTGGACCCACTTGCAGGAGTTGTACTTAAAATTCCACACTCCTCATCGTGACTTTTTCATAGTTTTCTGTCATTTTTTTCTCAGGCTCTTCATGCCTTCATTATGAGACAGGACAGTATAATGTGTGAAAGGGAGACATGCAGCAAAGGGCAGAAATGATATCAAACACAGCAGTTAATTTTCACATCTGGAGCCTTTTTCTAGAAGAGGGTTTACTAAGTTATCTGCACGACTTTGATGAGTAAAACCCCCTCACATGTGGTGACTCTGCAAACTGACTGAGAGTTAAATCATTCGGGCAGAAGATGGAAAAAGTCCCAAGAATACCATTTGGATGGTTTTACTGACCAATACGTCATTAAATGTGGTTTTCTTCCTTCTCTCGCTCGATCCTCTCTCTCTCCACCTGTCGCTGCCTTCCTCTGTGGCCCTCTGCTCGTAGGCCAGTGAGCTTCCTCTGGAGGAGCTGCTGGCTCTGTATGGATACACGGTGCCAGATCCAGAGAAGGAGACCTGTCAAATGGCTGCCAGCCTGCCAGGCATGACACTGGACAAGGTGAGACATAACCCAAACAACACCAGCACAAACAAGGTTCCTCATTCTTATCGAAGGGTTTGTTTGGTCAAAAGTTTATATTTGGATTCCTAAATTAACGAACAATCGAGAAGATGTTAACAACTGACTTATGAAGCATTGTGTTTTATTCTACTTTTTTCTTTGCTCTGCTCTATTATTGATATTTTGTTTTTCTGTTCAGGATCAGCTAACAGAGGATCTCTTTACTGGGGAGGAGGAGGAAGAATCATCCCCGGATGATCTCACCCCCTCAGTCACCTCAAACACCTCAGATGTGCTCCGCCGTCTCCAAGGTATCACACACACAGATTAACACATGGCTGTATAACTTTTAAATTGATCGTATTTCTCCCACATGAAGAAAAGTTTCGAAAAGAGAGTTTGATTCATAACTTTGATTCAGATGGAACACTTTGCACAGTCAGGGGATTTTTTTTCTGATGGCTGCAATATTTTCTCTTATTTTAACTCATGTCTCTGGTGGGATCGGAGCCTGTTACTCATAACTAGCTGATACATTTCAATAACAGTACCTGCTGGGCTTTATTGTGGTACAATGTTTTCGGACCCTCTGAATTGTTCTGGTATAATTTCATATGAGAGAGTCTCAGCATGGCATCTTCTACTGCCTTATTAGTTTCCTGTCCATGAGACGGAATGATGTCAAAGTCACTGAGACATTTCTTAAGAGAAGGATATTCAATATGTTGGAACTACCCCAGGTAGTGATTCTATTTGAAATGAATGACGGTATTTGTGCTGAGTCCACAGAACAAACTAAACACGTGGCAGGCTTTCTGCTTTTGTGTCCTTTATTTGTTCAGGAGAGATATTCAGGAGGTATTTTGTTAATAATATACTGAAGAGTAAAACAAATCTTAAATTAAATTAGATTCTTTTGAAGTTATTGTGATTCGTTGGCATAAAGATATGACTTTTAGACAGCATCACTTCCGAATGAATCTTGACATCCAGTATTTGAGTAGATCACCCTCCTCTCTCTTGTTTTGGCTTCTTTAAGGTGGAAACAAAGAAAGCTCATCGGATGAGGAGTCTGACGATGCCTCTATTCCCTCCAATGAAGAGCACAAGGTACTGACGGCTGTAACACATATCTCACTGTGACTCTCATGACCTGATTAGGTGATTTTAGGTCAAAGATATATGAAGCGTACTGCATAGTGTGTAGCGGTTTACATTTCTTTATAGGAAAGAGAACCACAAAACAAAACAGCTAATACAATATTTTTCTGAATTCTGAAGTCTTAACTTTGATCCAGTGACCACTTGAGGTGCACAACTTCAAAACTTGTACACATTCTTCCTGTCTTTATTTGTTTTACCTGTATAAACCTCATACATCTTGGCAGTGAGCATAATAATGTAGTGCAGGATCACCTAATTGAATTATGCCTGGGATCTTTATGCTTGACCAACTGAACCAAACCTAAACTAACCTCTTGGACATCGTCCCTGACTGAGACACAAATCCACATGTAAACCACTAATTTACCCGATTTTATTGGAAACAAAATGCAGCACTTACAAATTTATAAATTTACAGTAGCCTGAGAAATGATCTGTCACCATAACTCTACCACACAGTTCAGATCTCATCTGTGACACATTTCAGAACTGTGTTTGATTTCCTTCTCAGGAGATCATGGTTGGCTCCACGTACCAGGCAAAAATCCCTCCACTCAATCCAAATACCTACCAGGAAAAAGGTAAGCAACATATATTATCATCAAATAATTTTAACAGTTGTTTCCTTTGAGATTAACACATGTGAACCTTATATCAAGTTGCCTAAGGACTACGTTTCAGCTGATTGAAGCCTTCATGTGTAGATCTTTCTGACTTTGGCTACTCGTGTTGATATCTACTAAGACAGCTTCATCATTTCTCTCTTCTCTCTTTAAATGTCCTTCCCCCTCCTCCTCTCTCTCTCTCTACCATCTTCTCATCCACTTTCTCTGCTCTTTCCGCTGCCTCTCTTTCTCTCCAGTCTACACCAGTGAGGACCAGTTGCTGTGGACGCCAGGTGTCCTGCCGGTGCAGGAAGTGGAGGAGTTCTTGCTGAATACACAGAGACCACGTCGCCAGGAGGGGGCAGCACTCACATCCATGCAAGCTAACACTGTCCGTGACAACGAACAGGTAAAGTTATGTAATTTCAAGGGTCGTCAAGGTCCCACTGTCCATTTACACAACTCGTAGCTTTTGAGCAGGTCACCACATGCTTCAACAGAAACATTCTTAGATATTCTTTAACTTGAATCTTTTTCCTCTTTTGACTTCCAGGCACTGTTCGAACTTATAAAATGCAAATTCAATGCAGAAGAGGCACTGAGACGATTACGCTTCAACGTGAAGGCAGTCAGTGGTAAGAAGAACCTTTTTCTGTTTGTTTGTTGGAGGTGTACGATTTGGGCGGTGGTGACATGAAGACCAGGATGTATTGTGGGTGTAGAACTCTTGACATTTGATTATTTGTGCAGCTGAATCTGTACATTATGTCCTGCCTCCTTCATGCTCCACCCGGGCTCCACCCCTCGCCTGAACGTTGCAGACATTTCCCTTTGTTGTGAAAACATCTGACCCCGACAATCTCCCGCAGCGATCTTCGTATGTGAAAGACAAACTTAGGAAAACTTTATAAACCAGTTTTCCAGGCATTTTCCAGAATTCATATCTGGAAACCTCCTTTTGTTAAAGCAGTATCTGAGCCATTAAATGCTCAGTTTTCTTGCTGCAAAGTATCTTACGTTGTCTTGCAGTGTGAGAGCCACAAATTAATATCACAAAAGATGTATTCCTCTCTTTGGTAAACAATACCACACCTACACACCTTACAGACTGTCAGCTACTTCACCCATCTGCACAATCTGTTTGATGCTGGCATGTGTTGGTGCTGATGAAGTGAAGGATGCCAACATGTTGCCGACAGAGCCCTTGGAAATGAACCATTTAAAATCCTTGAGTTTGTTTAGCTCAGAAGTTATTTGGACTAAAGGTTCTCATTTAGCAGGTTTTTCTCAAGGGGAGGTCACTGAACACTGCATAACATAGAGAGAAGCAAATGCACTTCACCTTCCATTAATTCTCAATCTGTGCGAGGGGGGGTGAAAAAAGAACTGCCTCCTCTGGTGAATCAAATCTGCAGCGTGGTTGTGTGTGGAGTTCAATTTAGGTGAACTTTGACCGGCAACATTCTCCTGCATTCGCATATGTGTGACTGTGTCCGTATTCAGATTTGATGTAGTTTGGATTTGAGGAGTGAAAAGCTGCTTCAGACAGTCCTGGCTGTATTCCTACATTTTCCCACACCCTGTATGTGAGAGTTCTTTCTGCATTAGGCTCTCTCCAGCCTGGGTATTGAGCTGCAATTTCATGGCTGCAACTCCAAATCCTCTGCAGCACAAAACCCAGATGGCATTAATTTTAAAAGCAATTTCAAATGGCTGCTATACTCCTAAATGTATTGTTATATGTAGCACTATGATTCTACTGGTGCTCTCTCTTAGATGAGCTGTGTGCCTGGAGCGAGGAGGAGTGCAGGAGCTTTGAGCTAGGCTATCGAGTTTACGGGAAAAACTTCAACCTCATTCAGGGTAACAAGGTGAGTTCTCAAAATAATTACCTGGCGCTCTCATTTGACGGCCTAGCTTAAACGACCTTTTCTTTCTCCTCAGGTACGAACGCGCTCCGTGGGCGAATGTGTGGAGTATTACTACATGTGGAAGAAGTCCAAACGTCACGAGTATTTCACCCAACAAACCACCAGGCTCAGCCGCAAGAAGTACAGCCTGCAGTCAGGGAGCATGTGAGTGCTGCTGGGACACGAACAGGGTCGCAGTCTAAACAGGGTTCATTTGTTTATAAATATGTACAGAGATTATACCTAAGCTGAAACATACATGAGCTATAGATGAGCATGTGAATCCGCAATTTTTTGAACCATGTGAAGCCATGCACCATGTTTTATTTCATCGTGTTTACTGCTACTAACTTGATCAAATATAAATATATATAAATCATTCTAAGAAAAAAGAGCAATTTTTAGTCTGTGAGTCAAAGTGTAAAACAGAAAGATAGGGTTGTATTCTATTTGCAAATGCAGGGTGTATTTACTGAATGTGGCCGGCTGAACTTCCCATTCAATCTTAACTGTAACACCCCTATTCTGAGAATGTTGCCCTAGGGTTTGTTTATCTATTCATTTAGAAATTTCTATCACTAAAACTTGTAATTTCACACTTCAGAGCTGCCCTAACATTGACCCTCCTCATCGGCTTTACTTTTTGTGAGTTTTTAGGGTCTATCCTGAAGTAATGTCACCTAAACAGAATTGGTTTCGCCCCAAATTACAAAATATCATTGTAAGACTACTTTTGCTGTAGAGATATTCCGCTGTATCTAGAAAGACATTTTTTGAATTTTCTTATTCCGTGCGCGCCACAACAAGTTGACATTCGCTGTCATAGTATTGGAATGGCCGCCAAATTCTCCGATATTGATTTGACTTAAGAGTTCAAAATCCATCCATCCATCCATCCATTATCTACACTGTTTATCCTTTGAGGGTTGCGGGTCGGGGCTGTAGCTTGTCCCAGCTGACACTAAGCGACAGGCGGACTAGACCTTGCACAGGTCTCATGGAAAAATAATATGAAGAGCTTGAGTGCAGACGGTCGACTCAGAGGAAGGGAAGAGAGGAAGGATACTAAAGCTAATAATAATAACAACCTCCTTTAAGTATCGCATTTGTCTGCTCACTTAAGTTTATGTTATTGTTTTAAAAAAGGTTCTTCCTGTCACTCCCGCTTTTAACTATTGACACACACACTTTCCTGTGCTTAAAGTGGTTGTGTTGTGTGTTGTAGGGAGGATGGAGACCAGGATGGGGATGTTCCGGACCTGGAAGGAAGCAACAATTCCTCAGGCTTGTTGTCTCACAGCTCCATGGGTCGGAGGAAGCTCGAGTCCCCGTTACCTCCACACACCGACCTGGACAAACAAGGTAACTTGGAGAACCGACGTAGTGGACAGGTTATTGTGGGACAAGGGTAATCGCCCGTCTGCCCTAAAATATTTTTTGGGCCTCATCATGTTCACAAAAGAATAATGTCTAGCATAAGAGCTGAAAGAATTACCACTTCAGAGTTTCATTTGAAGTTGGAGCAGCATGAAACACTCATGTACAAACAGGTGACAAATATATGGAAAATTCATACAATCTGTATGGATGGGGACTTTTTCTTCTGTCTTCACTCATTTGCCAGGTTACCTTTAATTTTTCACCTCTATACATACTAAACAATTCCACACACAGGGTGTGTAAGTAGGATTTTGTGTCTAACGTGAAATCAGAATGTTGTGCGTGTTCATCCATTTTTCTGTTTATAAATAAAATTATGTTTACATGAAACCACAAACACATTTTCAAAATCACATAATGATACCCATCATGCAGCTATATAGATTTTATTTTGTCATTTGTATTGTATCATTGTATAATTAATTATTTTGATGACATGATTTGCCTTTTATTTTGACATCACATATTCATTATCTTATGTCTCCATGTTATGAATCATTTTCTCTCCTCTGCTTTGTTTTCCCCATCTCCCCATTATTTTGCTTTTTGTGTGTCTTGTGTTGTTGTGTGTGTATGCATGTCTCTGTGTATGTGTGCGTGTAAATGCTGTGCATGTTGCCATGGCGCTCCAGAGGAGGAGGGCCGTCCCCGGCGCAGACGAACTCCCCGCTTTCTCTTAAAGCCATGAACTCATCCTCACAGGCCTCAGAAAGCAGGCTGGGCCTGCAGGTAAAGGAATCTTAAAGAGAGACAAGAAATACAAACATCCTATTGAATTTCCTGTGGTATATAATTTGATTCTAATTGAAGCCCAAGGGAACAGGTTTTAATGTAAAAGGCCATCAACTAATTTCTGTTCTTGCAGTAAATGCCACATTCATTCAAGATGTCCGATATATTAAGATACTTAATTCAACCCTTCCCTCTTGGGTTTGTGTTTTTTAATACTGAAACAACGAATTTCTGCAAGCAAACACAAGATCAACATCCCATGGCTGTTACTTTAAGAGGCTCTTTGAATCATGTACTGTAGGTTTGCAAATTACTTTTTTCATTACTGCAGCAGTAGGAAAAAAAAACATCTGTCCACCAAAATGCACCAAGTGGATAAAATGTTTCCTCTTACATTCCCACTCCTCACCCTGAACATCTGCTTTGCTTTATGTAGCTTCAGTGAGTGGGTATGATCTCCTGGGAGAAGTTTGTCAAGGACTTAAATGACCAGAATCAGGTCCAACAAGTCCAAGAGAAATGCTGAACTACAGATCAGTTAAAACACTCAAAGTCTTTAAAACACAAAAACAGCATTCATCTGCAATATTTAGTGAAGAAACCTAATTTACAGCAGCAGCTCTACTGGTTCAGGAAGCCGGGGATCATGGGTCATATCCACCAGGTTTTCTTTTTTCTCTTTGTGTAAACCACAGAGCCTGACAGAATTAGTCCCCACATTTGTCTGCAGAGGGCGCTGTTACACAGTGTTGCTTTAGGATTAAGAAGTATTTGAACATCATTCTACAGTTGCCAATTTTTGTTCCATTTAAACCTTTTTCTAAACTCTCCTACACGTGTGCAGATGGTGAGCTGGTGATGGGGCTGTCCGAGCTGTGTGGAGACGGATGTCCTCAGCAGCTGTTTGGCTGTCCCTTCTCTCTGCAGCCCCTGGGCGACCTGCGGGACCCAGGCTCAGACAGCTGTTGTCCCTCAGCTCCAGTCCAGCTCCAGTCCCAGCCTTCGGCCCTGAGCTCCCAGTCGGCCTGCAGGAGCCCTCCGTGCTGCCATGACGACCACTGCCTGCCGGGCTCCTGCTTTTACCAGCTACACATGCTTGGTGGACCCTTTGTTCCCGAGGACCCTGACTGTTCACCTAGTGGTGCGCCCGGCGGCCCACATGGGCTGCAGGTGGAGTTCAGCCTGCCGTCTGCCTCTCCGCCCTCGTCTGCTCTCCTCCCGTCACACTTCCAGGCGATCGGCGGCCTGCAGCACCCGTCAGCTCTCCAGCATCGCTCTCTCACACAGTGAGGAAGAAATTCAATGCCGATGTAGGTGTTTGCCTTTCATCAAAATCATGATTGGTGTTGGTTTTACAACTGACTCATACAAGCCCGAACAAGACGTGCATTTACTGAACCTTATGAAAGGGATGGACCTGCTCCCTGTGCTGGGGGTGTTGCTCGTATCTGAACCCTCTTTTCAAACTGATACACTTGAACTCTTTGTCCATTGTGTTTATCACTACTGTCAGGTGTTGATTGTGTGTTTATTTATAACAGTTTATCACCACAGCCTGCGCCAGGACAACACTGTAGATTGGCGGTGACAAGAGCTGCAGTGACCACACAAACCATCTTCATCTGATCGTCTAAAACCGAGCAGTGACTGACGATGTGAACAACCGTTGCTTTGTTGTGTTTTATTTATCATAATGGAGAAGTTTGACTTCTAAAGTCGACATCCAATAACATTTCTTTCTTTGTGTTCTGCTTATTGCTCAGCACTTTTGCCTCTGACTGCGTTCAGATCTGGTATTCGCATCCGTCCTGAGTGAGCCAATCACAAGCAGACAGCTCAAAGTACATACCAGCACAATCAAATTCATCGGATCACTCAGAGCACATTCAGAAGTGGCCACATTGTTTTCGCTGTGTGAGCACAAGCGTCCTGGGACGCACATGAAGACCGTCTATTCAGCTGACGTCTCTGACCTGCTACACTTTCACAATGTATCATATTTTAACATATTTACTGCCACAGCATCAACATGGACCCCCACATAATGAATTTTATTTAAGTCTTTTTTCAAATGGGTTAAATCTTAATACCAGCTCCGTTCAGTCCCACATGAACACAACTGCTGGGGGTCTGGTCATAAAGTAAAATCAATCAATTCAAACATTATATGATAGTTAATTTATTACATTACACGTGCTCACCTTGGACCAATGGTCTCTGTCTTCGGTTTCTCCTGCTTCTCTGGACCTCCAACCTCCTCCACTCCAGCTGTCTGTCAACCTTTGGTACAAGAGTCGATCTTCATGTAGAAATTTGTTTGATTTTAAAAACCTGAACAACATTTTCTGTGGTTCTTTTTAAAAGCTTTATAGGCGCAACAAGGAGCACAGTGATTTTTCGGATAATTTTTCTCTCTTTAGTTTGGCCTTTGTCAAAACATTTCATCCTTGTTCTTCCCTGATGATTTATAAAGTGCAATGCTTTCGTGTCATTTCTGACAACTGTTTCTATAAGAATGAATATCAAGTCCAGTGAAGAGCCTGACCTCTGACCTGCAGAGGTGGTTAATGTATGTTAATGTACATATGTTAATGTAAAATGTACATGCTAAGCTACGCAAGTCAGTCAATCCAAATCCTGCTTCTCATGTTCTGCAACTTTGAAGATTTCCTTGATCAGTCATCCAGGACTAACTTTGATGGTTGTACGGAGAGTTAGAGAAGTGAGTATGTTGACAGTCAAGTAAAAATGACAGACTGGTTGGGCTCCAAAAGAACGACCTAATGTAGCATTTAAGTTATTCTGCCTCTTTGAAAACCGACAAGGAAGCAACATCCACGTAAAGTCCAGTCCATGAAGATATGGAGTAAAACGAAAATAACAACAGCAACATTTTTATCGTCAGAGGTCTCTCTCCCTTCTTTCCTCTGAAATGTTTCCTTTAGCATCTTTAACGACCTTGACCTGAAATGAAGAAATATACTGATAAGTGTTTATGTGCATTTAAAACATCTAATAATTGTTATTTTTGCTAAGTGCTGCATAAATTCAAATTCCGTGGCCCCATCTGAACTGTCGAGCTGTCACGTGAATTTTGAGAGGGACAAACATTTACAATCACTGCACCTTTTGTGTTAAGGAATTATTTATTGAAGTATTTGTTAAAGTCAGTTCCCCATTTTATAAAGTGAATTAAAATTGAGAGAAGCTGGTTCAAGCAATCTGCAAACTATGAATTTAGATTTAGCCATGATGTGATGGTACAGATGTGATCAATTCAAAGACTAAAGGTTATTACAGTAAATATGATTCCAATATTTTATATTTTGTATCACTGAATAAAAATATGAACTTGATTTGTTTAAGTATTTCACAAAATCCTGTATTGATTTGTACGCTCATTAGTGCATGTGTGGTTTTCTGCATGTCAGTATATTTCAGTATCTGAAGAGGTAAAGGGAACGTAACAGGGGAATGAAAGACACTTTTCAGGTTATTCTTCCTTCGTCATCTGTTCATCTATTTATTCTTTGTCTGTAAATGTGCGAGCTCTTTCTGTGATCCCTGTGTAATGCCAGGCCGGTTTCAGATCAACGTGTGTCGTGTCTTTGACTGTTTACTTAAGAGGAGTTCAGTACAAGACCACAGAGGCAGCGAGAAAAATAGAATTACTGCTTTTAGTTCTTTCTTCATTTTCACACTTATTTCATAGCAATATTGTTCTGCTTCTTCTGTTATGTTTTATAATTATTATATTTTGTAAAGAAAAAACAATTAAAATGAACATTGTTGAAATATTAGGATGTATTGCTTTTCTAGCCCATGCTGCACCTTCTCTTGTCTGTGACATCAGGGAAACTATTGTAAGCAATCCTGTCTTGTCAACTTTATATTCACAAATAGAAATTGTGAGAGTTTAATAGTAAATACAAAAGTGGAGAGAAGTGATGTCTTCATTTGCCTTTGCAAATGTGGTTAAAAAAAATGAAAATTTGCAAATGCAAAACATCTGTTCACGTCCTATAACCAGTGTTGGGAAGGATACTTTCAAAACGTATTCCGTTACAGAATACAGAATACATGCCCAAAAATGTAATCTGTAACGTATTCCATTACATTAACTAATCTGAGTAACGTATTCTGAATACTTGGAATACTTCCGGTTTGTATTGCATTTTTTAAGTGTATGATTGCGGCGTTGTTATAGTCAGTGGAGAAGCAGCAGTTTATACTCTCTCTCCAGCTGGATGTCCGGCTCCCATCCACTCCCACCTCTGTGCCAGCCCCACCGGAGGCTGAAGGACCCCCCCCCCCCTGCGCCAAGGCTGCCTCGCGCCGTGCTACGATCGTTTCGGCGTCGAGTTTATTTTTTTTTGCGCTTGACGCGAGCGTATCGCTCCATGAAACACACTGAAAAATGATTTTAAACGATATTGATGACATTTTATATGATATAAATGATAAAGTATGCATCCCATAGTTTGTATTCCCCTTCTGTTGTCCTGGAGTTTTAATTTTACCAATTTGACCGATCACATTATTAAATGCCCCCCTCTGCCCATCCACTACAGACACACAAGCAGTCATAAAGATAAAAAGAGAGGGGGGGGCGGAGAATACGTAATTTACCCTCGACACCCGACATTGAACGGAGAGAACAGCGGAGAAGTTCTTGAAGATGGATGAAATTAAATTGGGACGCGGTTGCAGTTAATGTTGGAGCAACAAGTGACTAAATGCTTTTATACTACTGGGTCAACGGGTGATATTATTAGCGCTTCACGGCGCTTCAGCGTCCGGTGTGAACCCGACGTGCCTCGCTGGCCTCCTGCAGAGCCATGACAGCGGAGCTCTGGGAGCGCAGGTCGGTCTTCTCTCACCAGGCGCTGGAAGGGCAGCTTGCGGATCAGCAGCTCCGTAGATTTCTGGTAGCGACGGAACTCTCTCAGAGCCTCGGCCCCGGGCCTGTAACGGTCCCGAGCGGGTAGCGGTGAGGCTCCTTCACGCCGCCGGGGGCCGGGCGCTCTTACGGCAGCCCTGGTCTCCAGCTGCTTCCTGGGGGCTTTGCCGCCGGTGGATTTACGAGAGAGTGAATAAACTCGAGAAGTACCGTCATGTAATCCACTGATTTCAACAATGTAACTGTATTCTGAATACCATCTATTTAATTTGTAACTGTAACGGAATACAGTTACTCATAATTTGTATTCTAAATACGTAACGCCGTTACATGTATTCCGTTACTCCCCAACACTGCCTATAACTATACTTTTGTCTCAACATCAAACTACAAAAATGTAACACGGAAACACTGACTTGATGTTGTATTCATATTCAAAAACAAATATCTATTATATATATATATATTTATATATATATTCAGCCTCATACACCAGGACAATTAACTGCTGCTAGTAGCACATCACTCCACAGCCCCCTCTACTGGAAGGTGGGAAATTATTTCAAACTTAAAACAAATACGATGCAGAACTTAACAAAAGGATTCAAAAGTTCACTTAACTTAGTTAGTGTTGAGTAGTTCTGATTCAAACTGCTGATTGGTTGGTCAGAGGTGCGACATACTGTGGCTGTGAGCCTGATATTCGTGTTGAGCAGGGTGAAGCCAAACAGACTTAGACAAGACAAACAACTTTATCTTTATATATATTGTATAACAGTAGACGTAAAAACTTTAAAAACTTTGAGCCCAACTCAGTGTTGTGTATAAATGTAGTGGATTTACGTTTAACATCTCATCAGACTTTTTGTCCAGTTTGTAAAGCAGACGGCCTGCAACTTATTTGATTTTCTTTAAACCTGCTATTCCAACTTGCAAATTTCTTCTCAGGGATCGCTTGAGGTCTTGTTTTCCATTATTCTTACCTTCCAGCTCTTTGTTTTGTCTTACTGCACATTAGAGCAGTATTTCAAACCATTTTAAAGGGGACATATTATGCCCATTTTACCACAAGTTGATATGGTTCCTTGGGGTCTTAATGAAATGTCTGTAACATATTTTGGTCAAAACAGCACCCTTTTTACCCTGTCTAAAACAGCCCTCCTCAGATTTACCTGTTTTGAGTGCCCCTTCAAATACAAACTACTGTTAAAACTTTTTAGGAGGAACTGTCATTATCATCAACTATGCAGATATATACAGAGAATAAATGGTGCTTTTAAATATGATGTGTGTGTGATATGTGAAATAGTGACCTGTCAATTTAACATTTAACATGTTTAGTTACATTTTACTCACACTCAAATTTGTGTTAATCCCTGTAATGAAGTTGTTTACATGTATTAATTACTCATATAACTAAAAAAGACTCTACTGGTTATTCAACTGTACCTCTTTATATTTTCCGACAAGCCTAGAGTCTGTGTTTAGCAGCATAACAGACAGTTTAGTTCGTAGCTGTGGGATGGCAACTACCCACACCGATCCTGGTAAAACTACAGGGATTCCGGTGAAAGAAAAGTTTGGATTTGTTCAGTTTAGTCTGGAGTGTAGAGCTTCAGCTACATTTGTGCATGTTTTAATACAGAAGTGATATACAGAAGTCACCTCCCTTCATACACCACAGACCTCCTCCTGTCTGTGAGCACATCTGCCAACCAGGAGGGGGCAGAGAAAACTTGGTCTTTAAATCCATTGTACTGATACACTGAAGTCTCCCTGCTGCTCCTGTTCATATCTAGATATGTGTCTGTATGCCACTAATGGGGCAACTGTGGAGAAGGTCAAATAAAGCTACAAAGCACAGTGCGTGCATGTAAGATTACTAGCTTAACGCAAGGGCGCTGAACTAAGAGACCTTGGGGTAAAATCTGGTGTTAATCAGACAGAAACAGTTCAATGTTGATAATGACTGTAAAGTTCTCAGTGCAGCCTGAAAGTGGTGGAAGAACATCCTGACTCCCTGAAGCTCTGAAACTCTGCCTGGGGGTCACGCTGGTGTCAAGTCATGATAATTCTGCCAAGGCCCCACTCAGGTTTAAAGGAGTATATGTGTTCAATGTGGGACCATCACCTCAGTAACATGTGACCTTACAATGTGTTTGCCAATGGTTCCAATATAAATCTCACCAAGAGCAGGGAAAGGGTGAAGTTCTCACCAGCTGTTTGCACTATGTTGCTTTAATGAGAAGTGCATCATGGGATAAGATCATGTAAAGTTCCCAACCCTCAGAGCTGGCTCTCCCATTAAAGCCAGAGCCTTGAGGTGGATGTAATAAATCCAGATAACTTCAGATAATTAGGTCAGTTTTTTATTCCTCCCTATTTTTGCTCTGACAGTAAAGTGTGTGCCTGCTTTCCTGCTCCCAGGCTCCTCCCTCTCGGTCGGATCTTTTAGTGTTTGAGTCACTTTAACAACAGACGGACCAAAGTCAGGGTTTGCAAGGCAGGGAGAGAGAAATCCAGCCAACCGCGGAGAGGTTTTTCTCTCCTGCTCCTTTGCACGCGTGTGCGTAAAACGCTCCGAGCCTGGTGGGATCCAGCCAGAGAGGAGCCAGAGAAGAGGAAGTGGGAAGGAGGGACCAGAGCAGCAGTGGCGTGGAGCTGCCTGAGTGCTGGGAGAGAGGAGCACAGCTCAGACGCTTCCAGCTTCTCCTGGAGCCACAGATCTCTCCAGCTTACTACGCGTTGTTTGCCCCAAAACGCAGGAATGCGCGTAAAGGGACGCACGACTCCTGCGTTGCTGCCGCGGACCAGCGAGTCCCACACGAGTTTTTAAACACGCAGTGGTTTTGACAGAGTGAAATCACCTTCGCTGTCAATGTCAGCAGCACAGGTAGTGAAGAGGATCCCGGAAGAACACGTCGTGCAGGTTACTAGTTTGTTTGCATAGCCTGCGCTTTTTCTCCCAAAGCGATCGAGCGCAGATGGACTTGTTTCCTTATTCCAAAAGTAGCTGTCACCTTTTCTAGTTTTTGATTTTTTTTTTGTAACTGAGAGTAAATAAGCGGAGAGAAGATGAAGGAGCTGAGGAAGAAGAAGCTGTACGTGGTGGTGGACGTGCTCTGCGTTTTAGTTGGTAAGTTAAGGACACGCACGCCTGGCTCACCTTGTATTTGTGACAATGCATTTGACTGTTGACAGGAAGAACTGACGATCAACAGCAGTGTCTTGTCAGCAGCTTGTGTGTCTTTGTGGGTCGATATGTGTCAGTGTGTATGTAGGTTTTGCGTCACTTAATCAACATGGGAATTAATTGAATAGCCTGATCCCTGCAGTGTCACAAATGACACGCAAGCATCTCTGTAATTTAAGACCGAACCTCCTCTGGATGTTTAAAAGGCGCAGCTGAGTTTCATCTGTCAGGTCATCATGTAGTTTGTGCTGATCCCACTCTGGACTCATTTGGGCGGAAATGTGACAAATGAACATGCGCCAAACACAAGAGGAAATCTCCTCTCATGCTTTCTGCAAACTCCGGCAGCAAAAAAAAGAAAAAAACTTACTTTAGCAGGACGTTACAGAGCCTCAGGAAACAGTGTGTTTGTTTATGGAAATTTGATATGTATGTGTGAGCTCCGCTTATTTCTCATTTTCCTCAGCATTTTGTTTGCCAGCAGTCCTCTGAAGAATATACAGACCTCGCCCACGCTGTGCATGCCTCAATATATCCCTTCCATTTGTGCTCCCATTGTGTTGCATACAAGGAATCTTTCTTTTTTCAAGGAATAATTATCTGTCTTTTTTTATTTTCCATTGCTGTGGTTACATGAGTGCATCATTAGTATAATAGTTTCTGTCTCCTTCCTCCTCTGGGCAGTGACCAAATAATGGGATGTGAGAAACTGAATCATATCAGTGACGTGTCTCGTGGTTATAGTTCTCCACATTGTTCCTCCCTTTGCTTTTTTAACCATCAGTCTGTAATGAATAGAGCTGAGTAGGGAATTTATGGAGGACCACAGTGTAAAGCAATTTAGTGATTTATTTCTAATTGGACTATTAAACAGGGAGCCCATAAATACGTCTAAAAAAGTATGCAAAGATGTTCTTTTTATGGAAAAAGTAGATCATTTAGATTTTACAAACACTAATGAATATATGAATCCATCAGTAAATGGGTCACATTAACAGGCTAGAGGTCAATAAAAATCAACTTAAAACTAGAATGTTGAACAAACCTTCACTAAGGCCCAACAGTCTCCTTGATTATCAAGCTGCCGCAAATCTCAAACACACATAGACATCAGTCCTCTTAATATTGCATGTATGTTCTCATCAAAATCCTTGAATAGGTCTCTGGGACAGAGTCATAAAATAAGTTATCTTGCAATGGTAAAGAAAGTGGGGGAAAAAAAGAATCCTGGATCTCGCCCTGATTCGGTTTTACTATGGGTTCTTCCCTGATCCTTACCACATCCTTCCACCAGTGGTAGTGGTAGTCCATCAGTTGTTCTGTAATTCTGCTAATTACCAGACAGACAGGGAAACGGATGAAAAAGAACGTTCTTGGCAGAGATCACAATTACTGGATTAAAATACCGAAACAGATTAAGAGACTGCAACTATTTATACAACACCTGCAGTCGTCCATAAAGATGATGATACGCTTCTGATAACATCTATATCACCACTTCCCTGTGAGGAAGCTGTTTTCAGATGCACCCACGTTATAATAATCTGTTGATGTGGTGGGACATTGGTGTACTACTGTACCGTGACAGACTTGTGTTTCAGAACAGTGAGTCCTTTAGCAGCGCGTTTATCCCTTGTTGTGTCTGTGATGTTGCGGTTAAGCAGTGGAGGGAGGATGCAGACGAGGATGGCGGCTCGTGCGTGTGCAGCAGATCTGCTCGGCTGTGCGGTTTTCCCGGAGGTTGCAGACCCTTTCAGAGGGGCTTAGGGGGTATTTTCCTCCAACTGTGGGAAGATCTACAGACTGCTGAAGTTGATAAGCCTCTCCATTTTGCTGTCACAAGTCTGGGATTAATGTCTGGGCTGGGTTTGGTTTAATGGTCAGGTCCGGATGACTGCATCCCACCCGCTGCCTCTCCCTTCCCTGTGTGCCACCCACGTCTCCCACCCAAATAATCATCAAGCCAACCCCAAGCTTACGTGAGGTTGCCCCCAGCCATGTACCAACAACATGGTGGAGCTTGTAATTATGCTGACCATTGGCCCATATGGAAACAGACTTCTGACTCAGGTTTCGTCTGCATAGTGGAACTATTTACATTTCATTTAATCCCCAAAAAATCTAAATCGCATGTGAATCTTTTTACACTGAATTTCATCTGCTCTGATTAGCCTCTGTAGTTTTTCTACTTTCTAGTTTGAATTTATCCAACCTCTGGCTCTAAATATTCATGTCCTGCTCTCGAGTCGTGGAGCAATAAACTGTATATTAGGATAAATGACATGACAGCTCCCTATCAGTGAAGCCAGTGTCTCAATCACCACCTGGTGGCTGGCTGCAGTACAGGTTATAGGGCGACATTGGTTTCTTAGCCATCGGGTTGACTGTCGCATATCTCTAATCAACTGTGTTTAATTAAGAAATCTTGAAGCTCAAATCAAAGTGATTTCTTGGCCTTGCTTTGTGTCACTCACACCCTGCCCAGCCCAGGTAAACTAACAACCTTTTTGTGTCATATAAATGAACATGAGCTTTACTCTATTTTGTAAAACAATATTCGACACAGTCACTGAAACCCTTAATGGGGAAAACTCATGAGGAACCCAAATTAATTGTTTGCTCTTTTTTCCTTTAAGACACAAAATCTATTGTTGGTCTTGTTTAAAGATATTTGAGCTGTTGGCTCTGTTCAAATATCTTTCTCGGTCCGGAGTTTGTTTTGTTGTGTAAGCTCTCGTCCTCCTCCGCTCTTTCTTTGCTTGACTCCTTCCTTCCCCCCTCTCTCCCGTGTAAATACACTCCGTACAAATACATGATGGGTGTTGGCTCAGAGAACAGAGGAAAAACCGGGATGAACTGCTCTGTGCCGGCAGATTGTGTTCATAGGTGCAGCGCGGCAAGTGTGTGTAGCTTAAGGTCGGTGGAGGGGCGACGGCTCATGACTCAGCTGCTGGAGGAGATATGAATGGCAGCTTTGAATTTTGAGTAATGTGCAAGATACTTTAAGTAGTGTGAGCCTAAATGGCTGCGGGGCAAGGCATCGGTGTAACAAACGCTCACGCACAAACTTTTGTTTCCCGTGTAAATGCTCTTTGTTGTTATGTTAAGTACACTGTGACAAACCAGTTCTGGTGATTACACACACACGCACACACACACACACACACAGAGAAACACAAACACACACATCCAAACAGAAGGAACAGTTCCCATGATGACATTTTATCTCTTTGATAGAAAGATATTGTCACAATATGTATCCATTAGCTTTATAACTCTTATATTTCTTCTAAGACGGTTCCTGTTATGTTGTTATTCCCTTTGATGCAGTATCCGATATTTGTGTTTTTGAGTTTCCTTTTCCAACTCGCACTTCAACAACAAGGCCGAAAAGTTTCCTTTAAACCTTGAACTTTTTTGTGTAATTGGCTTATTTATTACCTGATATAATAAAGCCAGCTCCCAACGCCCCCACAGTAATACCAGAGTTATTACGTGTTTCCTCACATTCTTTTCATCATATCAGACTGCGATTACATTGTTAGTATCCTCATGTTCTGTTCTTTGACCTCGCTGGATGTTGGTTTGCCAGCAGCAGGATCCTCGGGGAGCGGGGCCCCTCGTGTGGCTGGGTTGGGAAGAGTGATTGTGCCGAGTTCTCAGAGATAGCCAATGAGTGCACTTGATGGGAATTGTTTTTCTCGGGAGAATTGGGTCATGGAAACTGGAGCTCTTTTAACAAACAGACACGTCCCTCTGAGAAATATTTGTCTATTTTTGTTGTTCTTCTTCTAATCAAATGAACCAGGAATTCTGGGGAACACAAAGTCTGTTTAAAAGTCACAAGGACATTTTCTCATGGAAATGTCTCTTAAATCAGTACTTGATCATGTTAAAGACATTAAAGGGGCTATTTTTCTATTTCTACATAGCTAGCATTAGCTGTTTCTTGCAATATAATAGAAATGTTGCAAGTTCAGCATCAAACTTTATTCCTTTGCTCTCCAAGAGTTGTTTTTTTACAGCAATCGAAAGCAACGCCAGTGTTCTCTCGTTTTGCTTCTATTTCTATCACATACTGCTTCTACTGAAGTTAGCATGCAAACAGGCTAGCCTTGGCCCAGCCAGCCTATTTTTGCGCTTTCCGTTAGACTATATATAAAGATGGAAGACATGACTGCTCCCCAAAAGTGAAGCCAAAGCATTGTGTCCACCCCCCAGTGGCTGGCTGCAGAAGCTTGAAAGTCCTGCCTCCTCCATGTTACTGGATGGACTGAAAAGTCAAAGTAAGTAAGTCCCATAAGTCATTTTAGGAAACTGCGTCTGGCAGCATTCCACAAACGCCAGCCCAGTACACACTTTTTAAAAAAAAAACTGAGCTTGGAGAAAATTTGGGGAATTTGGTGGAACGGCTCGACAAAAGTGTAAAACCAGTAAATGTGTATACTATCTGAGTATTTTGAATGTTTTAAACACATTATAGATGATCAACTTTAGTATCTTCCTGTGTCTTTTGATGGCAGATGATTTAAATGCTGAAGAACCTTCCAACGTACATTTTTTTACTTCTATCCTGTAAAACTTAAAAGACAACGTATGCTTAAAGAGAGCAAGCCTGAGTGAGTGAGGACAGTTCCATTTTTTAGCAGAGATTCAAGTTTTTGAAAAGTGACAAACACTGTCACAAACAATGTCAATGGTTGTCCTCTTTGTGTACATGTAATAACACCTTACTGTATATTTGGCATTGATACGCAGATGTCTCAAAAAGGAAACACACAGCATCACATTGAGAAGCTCCGTACCCTTCAGGACAGTCGTGCACTTGAACTCCTCCCGCTATCCCTTCATGGTTTGGGTTAAGACCTGTGTGGCGTGGCCTATGTCTTTGATCACCTCCAAACCTCCAGACTCTTTGATTGCCAGCCCAGATTTAGCCTCTCTCCCTCCCACCCGTTCGTCCGACCTCGCCTGCCACCCTGTCTCCTTATGCGCTGCTTGGAGCTAAGCATGCGTGAATGATGGACGGAGTGAAACAGCGGGATTAGAAATAAAGAAAGGGCCACAGCGGCAGCAGGATTTGGTGTGACTGAAGTTGGGCGTTCCTCATGTGAATTAGAATTCCAGAGGCCAGCGCCGGCGGAGCCTGTAGGCTCAGCACATACCTTCCACATTAGTCAGTCCGGCTTGGGGTGACAGTTAGAAAGGAGTGTTGTGCTGTTTTGTCACTGCCAGAGGTCTGTAACATCACCTACTGTGTGTTTGGACTTCAGAGCTTTGGTGGCGTGAGTTTCTTTCAACAGACAATGTTTTGAAAGGAGCAAACAAAAGAGAGAGAGAGAGGAAGGAAAGAAAAAATTGGAAAAACTGAGTGCAGCTACAAGGAAAAAATGGTTGCCTCTGTGCTCGTCTACAGTGGAAGGGGGATGAGTTGGAAACAGGAGTCAGAAATGGAGACACAAGGGATGAGAAATAAAGAGGCAAGGAAAAGTATTCATGCAACAGGATACATGAGCTGTGGACAGAAGGAAAAGATGCATCGGAAATAGAAACGAGAAAGAAGAAATGACCTCCATGCTGGAAAGACGGGAAATTAGAGTGGAAGAAATTAGATGGAGGAGCGTTCTGGCAAATGTTGCAGCTGTGACCCTGAAGGAAAGTGTTGTAGCAGGCAGGGCAGCCCAAGGGCATGAGAACACACACACACACACACACACACACACACACAGGCTTTACATGCCTTGAATATATGCATACTGAAAACCCAGATGTATGTTTTTCAAATGGAGGAGAATAATTGTCCGTCCATGTGGTTCTGCAGGTGCAGCAGGTTGTGTCATGGTTATGAAACCAGGGCAAGTAGGTGTGAGGTGCTCTCACACTATTTCCAATTGATTGTGGGAACTCAAGTCAAGGCGTCAACCTATTTTTCTGTAGTTGAAAAAAAAATGGACCAGGATGGGCCGATGCAGAGGCGAGAGAGGGAAAGACATGGGAGAAAAAGTCAGAAAAAAAACGCAGATATAAAAACAACTAGATGGAGAAAAGCAAGGAGAAGACGTGACAAGCCTCGGATCTCAGCCCCGGAGTGTGATTGTGGTCCGAACGGTTCTGTGTAATTGCAGATCTGCCGGCTAAATAAAGCTCCATCCCATCGAGGCCTCTATATTTACAACAGAAGAAGTGTGTGGGAGGACACTGCAATCAAGAGGATGACTGAGAGGAGGACGGAGCTGCGAGAGAAGAATGAATGACTTTGAAGAAGACAGAAAGGAAAAAAAAAAAGAAGCAGAATGGAGGATGTGAATGAGCAGTGGAATGGATGCAAATCTCTTCTTACGGAGACATCTTACGAGGGTTTTGATTCATGCTAAAAATGTCTGATTGTCAGTCTCTCTTTTCTACCAAAATAAGTGGGTCTGCAGTTTTTTTAAACATGAATGAACCTGCTAACAAAAGACTCCTTTCTCATTACCAGTAGAGGAGTTTGCCTTTCTGTTTGTTTTTCTTTGCCCGGGCGAGTAATGTTCGACGTCATAAATGCCCTGGAAGCTGAGAGGCTCTTTCACCTCGTGTCTTGCCAGTGTTGCACTTCGCACAATATGAAGAATAAAATCTCTGTTGTTCCCAAAAAAAGGACACAAATCTTTGTGGCTATTTATGCCGTAAACTCCTGGAAGGCATCACAACATTTCAGTGTCAGCATCCAGACAGAACAAAGAAGAAGAAGCTTGTTGTCACGTTTCGATCCCTGCCGATCTGAGCCCAAGCCGATAAAAACCTCTGTCTACTGCGGAGTAATGTGACCCAGGAGTGAATGCCGATGTATCCAGATAAAAAACAGATGTTAGTGGCTTTTCAGACCAGTGGAAAATGGGCTACACTAAGAACCAATTCATAATGGGAGACACTGAGGTGCCACTGTGGATGGATGCGCTTCCCAAAATGGAATTGAAGCGTCTAAAATGTCTTCATCTGAGACAGGAAACCTCCAGCTCTGTGTCCTGCTTATTCAAGCAGGCTCCCAGGCAGGAAGTTGGACTGACCAATGGAGATTATCTTCATGGCTCCATTTCAAAACTGTGGCAGTATTGGCCATCCATCCATCCATATGTAGCAGCAGTTGTCGAGAAAGAGGGTTTGCCTGGTTCCCAACTAAGTACCTCAGCTTTTCCGTCATGTATAATGTATGTTCATTTGGATTTTTCTCTACAAGACGATCCACCACAGACGTCTGTGAGTTTAGCTGCAGCCAGAGCCTCTACTCCGTCTCTGAGTGGAAGCAGCTCTGGAGCAGGGTCAGCGCGGGCTGTGGGGTTGTCCTTGTGGTATCCAGGAGCCCTATTTTGTCTGCTGTTGGATCTATTTTTTGCCTGTAAGCAGTTTGTGTATGTGTCTGCTCTCTAGGAGAAGGGCTGGTTTGTTTCTTGCAGGTTTAATCCACAGGGACATTGATCAAAACACACACAGACACACACACAAACACACACACACACACACACACACACACACACAAACACACCTCAGGATGTCGGCAGTCATTCTGGCAGTCCACACTCTTTACATCATTTTTTTGGTGTTCTTTTATTTTTATCCAAACTTGTAATTTATGACTCAGATTTCAGCTGAATTAGGGCTTTACTTATGAATACAGCAATGAAAAATTCATAACAATTTTTTTACAAGCCAGGGGAGGACTATTGAAGGCCAGATGCCCTGACTTCACTCAGCCTGTGAACTCTGTGGCAAAATCCCTGTTTGGTTATAAGGTCTTAGTAAGCACAAAAAACGTATTAAAAACATTCAGCAAATGGCCAAACGGACGAAAACATGATACTTGAGAAGTCAACGTTGACGGCTTACATGCAAAAACACCGTTTAGGAATTCGCAAGCACGTTGGGTGGAAGGAACTATATTTCACCACCGTCTGGCACACCTCTTTGAAGTTAGCACTTCATTTTTGTGCCGCTTCAACGTGATTAATGGTCCGGCTCTGGCAAGTGTTAAAAGCTTCATAAAGCAGTTTTGAAGTCGCAACACCCTGTGACTTTAATGTAGAAATGATTATGTCCTTCTGCTGGTTTAAAGTGACATTTACCGTGCTCTATTAAATAAACATTCCTCAGGACTTTGTCTGAGCCAATCCTACACAAATCTTTCAAACCTGCTGTTACATATAATGCATTCAGAAAGTGTTTAGACCCCCACACTACTTTCAAAGAACATGTCTGACAGACTGCTGCAATTAGTGCTTCAAGAAGCAGAGTGCCTCCTTCATGCTCTTCACAGGATCCCCCCCCCCCCTTTCCAAACGTAATAGTCTGAACATTTTCCATATCTGAAAACAGCTTTAAAGAGCTGGCTATAAAAAGGTCATCCAAGGAAGAAGGGCCTAAGACATGTGACCAAGCTTGTGACAGTGCAACAACTCGCCCCAGAGTTTTGGGAGAAACCTTCAGAAGCACATTCATCACTGATGATACGTGGCTTTTGGCGCCATATCAGAAATCCACTCTGCGATGACTCTTCAAGACAAACTGAGACATTGGAATCTTTTTACTTTGTTTGTTTCTAGCCGCTCTGCAGCAGCAACAAGGCTCTTCTTAGCTTTTAGTTATTATCTCGCTCACCACAAATAATATAACTTAATAACATTGTCTCTGTCAAAATGTGGTCTGCTGCTCGTTGCGTTGGGCACAAACTCTGCAGAGTTTCCTTGAAACTTGTCCAGTCGAGCGTCATGTTTCCAATAACAGTTGAAATGTTTCTTTTCATCACAATAACTGTGTCCACATCACAAACTGGGCTTGTCTTTATAGTAGATTAATTTGTCTTGACCGTTGCCAAGACGATGCTTACAGTTACATGTGCTTGTTTTTCCTTCACCCTGACCATGAACTGACAGCCACACAGCCACAAGGGACCACCTTGAAGTCTGCTATTCATTTTTTGGGGCTTTTTGTTCAGGTTTTTTTGGATTCATATTCATATATTCTTTTAATGGGACGAATCAGATTGTTCAGGGTCTGTAAACAACCTAGAGGTGGATCCCCACACCCTAAAATAAAGTATACATACATAAAATATACATCTGAAAATGTATATTAGTGTCATATTGACATTTTGTATTTTTAATAAGTTTGCCAAAAATAATTGAAATTCAGTTCTCTTTGGGGTTTCTGAGTTGTTTTGAACAATTTAGACAATTATAACACAAGCATTTAACAAAATGTGAAAGAAGTGAAGGATGTGAATTATTCCTGTAATCACTCACATATATGATATTTATCCTTCTGTTTTGTTGGCAGTTCTAATGTCTTTTTAATGCTGGGCTAAATGCAAACATTACAAGTGTCATAAAAAACATATTAGAACGGTCTGGTATTAGGTATGGTCTGATGTAATCTGTGGAAATAGATTTGAACCTTATTTGTCACAATGATACCTCCTGAATGAAACTGAATCCACTCGCACTGTCTTTGATTTGACTCCAACCCTTTGTCAGTGACCGGGCAGAGAAGGGGAGGTAAACCAGCAGCATCAGTTTCTTAACATTGCGTTCCTGTTCTCAAGAGCTGGAAGCAGGATGCAGGATACAGGTGCAGACGCTGCCTCCCAAAACCAACATCAGTAGATCCAAGTCAGGTCGATCCCCCTAGACTCCTGAGACAGGATGTCAGTTAAAAGACCCTGTATTGTGCTGTGGTTTTTACAAACAGGATTTGGGTGAATATATGATGTCCTGGCATGGCAGATAGACGTGTAAACATTCTTCCAGTGGCCAGCTGTTACCTTAAGTTATCATAAATCCTTATAACTTCCTTCCTCCCCGCCATTCTATCATTGTTTTGCTGAATGCTTAATGTGAGCTCGAGTTTGTTTTTTGGATTTCATCCTGAAACCATAGACCGTATGTCAAGATGGATGATTTCCCATTATGGAGAAATAAAGAGGAAATATCCCGGATACGAAGGCTGCCATCTTGTGCAGATGACGTAATTTGGAGCCAGAGTCTGAAATTGCTGTGTAGCAACTGACAAATGGAGCTGTGATGTTGAGGCCATGCTGATACACACAGTCGACCAATCACGAGTCAGTATCAGCCATCAATCATGATGTTTCGCCCGGTTTTTGTAGCATCATATAGCACATTTCTGATTGTACCATCCACTAACATGGAGGAGGTACGGTTTAAGACCTTGACTGCAGGTTGCCCCCAAGGGGACGATTATATTACTTTGGCTTCATTTTTGGGAGCCCTAATGTCGTCCATCTTTGTATACAGTATATACAATCAGCTCAGATGAACGGTTGTTCTCAATGTGTGGTTTTAGCGCAACAGGCATTAAACAAGAGTTTCTGAAGCTTTTCGGCAGAGGACATGGTTTCACTTTGCGTACAAGCAGACCCTCTGCATGTGTAACAAGATGTGCATCAGTAATATAAAGTGCCCTTGACTTCAGACCAGATTTCTGTTGGTCAGTCAGTCAGTCACTTTCCTCTCCCTCAGTTTGTCACAACAGCATCCAACCACACCTCATTGTAAGACCATGGCTGCTCTAAACGACAACTGCTATCTGTAAAACGTGGGCACTGTGTGGGAAGACCACAGCTGTATCGGTTTCAAACTAGTAAAGTGTTTCCTGCCTTTTTTGAATATAGAGTTGAAATCCCTTGGTATCTCTGCATGTTGTTTCCTTCCTTGTTGGACCAGTCTAAACCCAGCTCCTACCAAGGTCGGGTTACCATGTGTGACGATGTGTTTATCCTATAGAACGCTATTGTTTATTCTCCTCTCAACACAAAGCTCCTGTTTTTCAGCAGCTCACCCTGAGACAGACACTGAGCCAGTGAAACTCTTTGTCTCTATGGTGTCTGTGAGGAACATGTGTGCAATTGGCATCTCACTTAACAATGTCTGTTCTCATGTTCATGCAAAGTCAGACATAAGCAGGACCCAGACACTGCATTGTTCTGTCTGTTTTTAGGATAACGCAAAAACTACAGATTCTTTTGAAACTTGGTGGAATGGTGCGTCTGGGCCAAAGAGGAATTACGTTTTTGTCCCTTTTGGGAGACTTTCATGCATTAATGCAGAGATCTTTATGAAAACAATCAGGCATGTGTAGAACTAATATTTCTGAACAGGTGAAATATAGTGCTGATCTGGTGCAAAGTATGTATACATGTGAATACAATTTGATTATAAAATTGTCAGTCAGCCTTGGCCGTGCCCTTCCAGTAGTTTATTGTGAATAGCACTATTTATTATGGGAATTTCTTGGTTTGTTTATTACAAACATATTGAACTTGGAAAGACTCAATCCAAACACTGTCAAAACTTTAAAGTGTGTCATATAATTCCCATCTGGACTTTCTGCTGAACAATCTGTTCTGTGCAAGTGTTTCTAAAACTCACAGCATTTATGACTTAATACTAAAGTACTAGTCATTTTGTTTTTCTGCCCTCATGATGAGAGTTTTCTGGGTGGAGGTAAAAACCCAGTTGTGTTCACCTCAGCTGAATCCTGATCCATCGTCCACTTGTATATTTTCCTTCAGTCTCCGTCTTCTCATCAGTCAGTCTCACTGGACCTCCTCCTGGAATTATGTCAGCTGCAGGCGTTTTTCGAAAGAATGGGAGGGGTGCACTTTCTCATTTACACAGAAATGTAATACTATTGGTGGGAGCAGCCCTTTTCCACGGCTGTTTTTCTTGCATTTAGTGTGCGGCTGTATGGCATTTCCATAATGGGCCCAAGACTGTCTCTGCCTGCTATGTGCATGGTGGTGGTAGATGTCAGGGTGGGGAATGCATTCCTCACTAGGGCTGCAACTCATAAGAATTTGAATCAGTTCATCAGTTCAACTCGTATATTTTTATTTACATATTCTATTAAATCTCAAATAAAGCTAAATATCCATTGCAGGCCACCAGACTGAAAGAATTAATCATTGACCACGTAAAATGGCACTCAGTGGAGCGCATACCAACGCCAACGCCCAGCAGTCCCCCTTAAATTCAATCAAGCTGCACACAATTACACACACTCATAGATATCAGTTCCCCAAATATACATCTGGATCAATTAATTGTTCCTTGGAAATAGGTGAAAATGTCAAAACTAGACCCGATCTGCCAATGTTAAAGAAAGTGACTAAGAAATTTTGATCCAATCCGAAGTTTAAGGTTTTCTCTTCCTTGGGAAATGCACTCCGTAGATTTTACGTGATACTTCTGACAACCCCCCCCCCCTCCAAAAAAAAAACTGACATGGGTGGAAACATAACCACCGGGGCTGATGTAATCAGTCTGTCTTGATTAGTTGGTTTTGGTCGGAAATAATTTGTAAATTGAGCCACAGGAAAATAATCGACATCTATTTTTTTATCAATTAATCCATCTGCTCTTAAACTGTGCACAGGGAATAACATATTCTAGAGTTTTGAACAATTGATCCAGTTAAAACAGACATTTTGCCACATAATATTTGACTTAAATCCTATTATAGATAATATAATTGGCATATTATTCAGCAATGGAAAGTTCCATTACCTGCAGCTTCAAACTGGACCAACAACTTATTTTAGCACTGCTCCACTTTCACCCCGAAAGAGTCTCAGGTTGGAAGAATCCGTTCTGGCTTTTGCAGTTGTTTAAACGAGGTCTTTCTCCGACAAGCTGTTGCTGCCTGGAGTCGTTCTCCACCCAAATCTCTTCATTATGTAACACTCTCCATTCTGGCCTTGAATAGCAGCAATAAAAAGTTAGAAGCAGGATCAGTTTACAGCCAAAGTTTCCAGTAAAAATGCAAATGTTCAAGTAGCTCATCAAACCTCTCGTCTCTGCTGCCTGATCACAGTTTTAGTTAAAAAGTCCTATAGTTATATTAATATATCTCCTGAATGTATGATTATGGAAACTTGAGCTGCAGATTTTATTTGCCATGTTTGGAAGAGAAGACATTATATTTGTTGTTACAAAATTAGCTATAAGATAACATGTACTTTTGTAATGAAAGGAAATGCTTGATTGCTATGAAGAATGAGTATTTGCATGATTCAAACATAAAATACAATACAATTCAGTACAGTAATGAAATGCATGGACAACAGGTTGTACATTAAATTACTTCAAAGAAGATGATCAAGGAAACGTCCTAATTAAGTAACTATTTTAAACTAACCAATTAAACATGTCTAAGATTTTATATACATTTTTTTATTGGTTCATAACTTTTTAATTCAATTAAATAAAAATGTTTTTATAGGCCCAAATCGGGATGTTTTTTTTCTGCACACAGCCACATTAAAGAGCTTCAGTTGAGTGTCTGTGTGTCTGTGTGTTGTGTACCCTCTTGTAAGTGTTTGTATGATCTTGTCAGATTTTTATATTTTTTTTAAATTTACCCACACGCTGCTGTATATAAATACATTTTTTCCCTCACTGTTTATTTTTGCAGTTCCTTGCTGTACATTTCTACCCTGCCATTTAACTACCAAATGTTTTTTTTTGTCTCCTTTGTGGGTTATTTCATCATTGTGATTTTAGAGCTCCAGCTCCAGCGGGGGAGAGAAAACAATTTAGCTATCCTTAGAAAAACATTTTCACTTCCCAGCTTAAGAAGTGATGTCATGTCTGCAAACTTGCAGGAAAAAAAAGAGACAAATGTGTTATTTTAAGTTCATTAACTTGGATTAAACCTTGTTTATGTTCTCCATAAATCACTTTAAGGGGAACAGCAAGGTTTCTCCATATATAGTGAACATTCACTTTTAGCTTTTGTGTATGACCTGGCTGGTTCTTATCTGAGAGTTTCCCTTCTGTTTTGATTTAATTTCAGCGGCACTGCCCTTCCTCATTATGACCATTGTGTTCAAGCCATATCAAAGGGGCGTCTACTGTGATGATGAGAGCATCATGTACCCATTAAAACCAGACACCATCACCCACGGCATGCTGGCGGCCGTCACCATCTCCTGCACGGTCATCATTGTAAGTCTCACCCCAAACATCAATCTTCCCTCCCTCCTCCCTCTCTGAGAGTTTCATCTCATCCATTCTCAGCTTTAGGAACTGGCTAAAGAATGGACCTATGAGGAAAAGTAACTGCTCTTCTTTTCCCCCTGTCAGATCTCCTCTGGGGAGGCGTACCTGGTTTACAGCAAGAGGATTTACTCAAACTCAGACTTCAACCAGTACGTAGCCGCGCTCTACAAGGTCGTGGGCACCTTCTTGTTTGGGGCAGCTGTCAGCCAGTCCCTGACCGACCTCGCCAAGTTCACCATCGGCCGTCCAAGGCCTAACTTCATGGCTGTGTGTGCCCCCAAGGCCTGCACGGGATACATGGCTTTGATCAACTGCACAGGCAAACCGCAGGACGTCACCGAGTCAAGGTACAAAGAGAACTGAGTTTTTACTTAAAACACAGAGAGGAAATGAGAATAGCACTCGATAGAGCACATATCTCTGCCAAGGCCCAACGGTCCCCTTAAATTCAACCAAGCTGCACCAAACTCTACACTCACAGATTTCAGTTCCCTTATGCTGATTTGTTTTTTCTAGTCCATGAATTATTCCGTGGGTGAACATGTAAAAAGAAAAAACGCCCTATCTTGTAATGTTAAAGAAAGTTAGCAAAACAAATCCTGGATCTGCGCCCGGATACAAATTCGCACCATAAAACTTGTTCTTCCCTGACCCACACATCATCCTTCCACTGAGTTTCATGGAAATCTGTTAACTTGTTTTTATGTAATCTTGTATACAAACAAAAGAACACAGGTGAAAACACAAAACCTCCTGGGTGGAGGGAGTTAAAAAAACATTATTATCACGCACCAGAAAAGAGAAAATGTTAGATGTTGTTTGATATTGTTTTGGTTTAATCAAATAATACATTTTACAAGATAATTTGGAGCCAAACTGATATGGAGTTTTGAAGGCCGATATCAGAGTCAACAAATTCAGATATATTAGCTTATGTTTGTAGATATACCAAAAAATTATCTTAAAATATCCTTATCAAAATTATAGTTGAGGATAAATATTTTACAGTTCTAAAATAAACTTTATTATAACCAAAAATGTTACAAAAACACAAATACAACCAAAATATAGAACCCTAGATACATTTATTCTGCTATAATGACAATGATGACAATTAGATTCCTCAGTATAAAATGTGATTCAGCTACATTTGAGTCTTTGTCTTTTCCAGATTGTCCTTCTACTCTGGTCACTCCTCTTTTGGGATGTACTGTATGCTCTTCCTTGCAGTAAGTACCACACACAAGCCTCAGTCCTAAAACACAATGTAAACATTCAACAGTAAATATAGATGTGTCACCATGCCACCATCTCAGTGTGACTCAGGCATGAAAGTCCCCAGATGGTCTCATCATGAGAACAGATTTATGCATTTGGATCTGCAGTCAAGGGCTTATTGTTGAGACCATGAAAAGGCTCATAGATCCAGTTTCTGCCTTTGGACACAAAAGGGACAAGGCAAGAGTTCAGAGGAGGAATGTGGACAGTGAGAGACGGGATCTGGAGACGTCTGCTGCCTTTTTCCCGGCAATGATGAAGGCAGAGCATGTGCTGCTGCTGTGTTCTGTATCCACTTCATTGCCCTTGGCCTGGTTTCTTTCTGTTAAAAGGCCTGCAGGCACCGGACAGTGAGTTTCAGGAGGCCAAGCAAAGCAACTTTCTTCCGTTCAGAGAAAAATTCCATTTGAGAGAGACAGAAGGATCTCTCCAGCTAGTGTCCTGTCGGTAGTCTGGACTCCACTCTCTTTTTACCAGATGAATAGGAGCTAAGCCGTGATATCCAGGCTGCAGGGTTCAGTGCAGAGAGGCTGTGAGGCACCGGGGGGGGGGGGGGGGGGGGCGACCATAGTACGATGCCAAGTTTTGCACCTTCAGCAGTAACCAAGCAGACGCCTAGTGACGTCTGTGCTGTTGCCGGGTTCATAAGTATTTTGGCATCTGCTGCTGTCCAGTGAAATAAAGGGTTTCAGTTGTGTTGTGGACATAAATTAGCCTCATACTCAACAGCCTTTTACATTCAAATCCAATTTGAGACGTATACCAGCTACTGTTTCTGCCTTAGAGACACATGAACTCATGCTCTACGTGAAAAGAGGTTTTTATTATTGGTGTTTGCAGTGAAATAACATGTACTTTGAAACCTGACAGTAGGGCAGACTAATTGTTTAAGCATAAACACAGAAACTTGACTGCTGCATGACTTCACTGCTATTTAACTAATGCAAATAATCTTTTTTCTTCCTTCCTCTTCCCTGAACCATCTCCCACTCTCTTCTCCTCCTCCAGCTTTACGTGCAGGCCAGACTGGTGGCTAAGTGGGCTCGACTCCTCCGGCCCACAATCCAGTTCTTCCTGGTAGCCTTTGCGGTGTATGTGGGCTACACCCGAGTCTCTGATTACAAGCACCACTGGAGCGACGTATTGGTGGGGATGCTGCAGGGGGCGCTGATCGCTGTGCTCAACGTGAGTTCAACTTCATTCAGGGAGATTCCCTGCCCAGTGAAAGAATGTCTGCACTGTACTCTTGTGACATTAGACAGTCGGTATATTCGCCAAATGATGCTCAGAGACGTCTTTGATCTGGTGTCGAGTCCTAACTTATCTATACGCTGTGAAGAGTCAAGATTGAAAATCGTAGTACAGATGGAAGTGCAGCATGAGTGCATTCAGGTACATGTAACTCAAGATGTTTTCAGACATTAACTCTGAGATTATCAGTGCAATGGGTTCTGGACTTTTCCCTTATACCCAAAAGCTTTCTGATCTTGTTGTCTTTCCAAGTTAACATCTTCGTCGGCGTCCCTATGTACGGCTCCTTACTTTCATCCTGAGATATATGTGTACTACCGTGTTTTGCCCAGGCCACACAGGATGTGTGAGCCCATTTCCTTGCTCTTCTAGTGAGTCGGACTCCCGGTTATTTTCTCCCAGTTCACAGCAACATAAACAGTGAAAATGATCTTTCCCCACAGTTTCAATGTCCAACTGCAGCATAAGAAACATAAATATTTGCTTCCCGTACCTGTTTCAAAGTAAAAGCCCTCTGGCATTACTGTTGACTGAATCCAGTCATTTGTTGTAACAAGGTTCTGGAGGAGTTGAAGATGCACGGCTCGTACCATAGTGTGCTGGCATTTAGTTAAGTTCATAGGCCGACAGAAAATATGGTGGTCATACCAGAAACCTCACGTAGCAGCTCTGCAGACCCACTTCCTGTGTGAACAACAGGCCCCGGAGAGATGCAGCAGATCAGCAACACAGCTGGCACACACTGCGCACACACACACACACATGGCCTAGGCGTTAGAAACGTCATCAACACGTCCACATGCTGGCTCTGAATCCTCCAGATTCTCCTGATGTGATCTCACATTGGCTCTGACACACCCATTTGTGTTTTCACATACTGGCCCTCCGGAAAATGGCAGGAGATTATCTGTATAGTTAATTGCATGTGTGGAAGCTTCTTCAGTTCCTTATCTCACATCCTCCTTCAGTCCTGAGTTTAACAGATTCACTGCTAGAGGAAGCAAAGGAGATTTTATACCTGCTCAGGTCTCTGACTGTATTTATTTGGAACCCATAGAATCTACCTGATGGAAGCAGTTCAAGATCTGAGCACAGGACGTGACTTTGTGAGAAACACACAAGCTTTTATTTTATTCCGAAAACATTTACCTCCTATTTGTGAATCAGTGCTCACGTGGAGAGCTTATTAGATGTTTGAACTTTCTGTGAAGTGTTTCCAGCCTCGTACCTGTTGAAATCTTGCTCCTGTGGTTTCAGGCCTTAGGCAAAGCAAACACGGGTTGGACTGTCCAGATCATAAGAAAGACATTTAATGGAAATCTGAACCATCAACGATACTGCTTCCTTTAAATCAGAGCAGCTGCTAGTGAATCAACATTTCTGCTTTATTTCATTCTGGCGGTGAAACATGTGTGTAGACGGGAAGTATAAGTGTAGTGGAGTGCGACAGAGGCAGAGTGTGGCTTGACAAGAACACACACACACACACACACACACACACCGGCAGGTTCTTCGTCCATTCCCCCCCACTCCATCCAGCTGGGCTCCTTTTATAGTTTGGACACTTCCCTGTTTTGATTGAACCACTGTCAGCACCGCCTTGTGGAAACTCTGCAGTGGTAGAGTGTGTGTGTTTGTGCGTGTGCGTGCGTGTATGATTAATGGGGAAGTGAGTCCGCGCCTTTCGGCCTTCACGTGGCTCCGCGCAATTAGAGACCCTCCTGGGCCGAGTGTTTTATGGCCGACAGGGGTTGTGCCTGCTCTCTGTGTGTGTTCCTCTCAGATGTGCACGAGTGTTAGTGTGTCACTCAGCAGCTGGGCACGGACCGCTCCAGACACATGTAATCACAGTTTCCAGACCTGCCCTCAATCCGTATACCTCCTCTGTATCCGTCACACAGGAGACACTCCACGAGCTCTGTGGGAAAAATATCCACTAACCTAGTCTTTCTCTCTTCTCCTCATTCTCCTCATCTCCCTGTTCTCTTCCTGTCCTTAAACACCTCCTGTCCTCCTGCTCTCCTTCTTCTCTCCACCTCCTCACCTCTGCCCTACCTCGCTTCTTCCTCTCCTCTTCCTCTCCTCCACCAGGCTCAGAGACAGTTTCATCCCCCAGGCCATAAGACTTTTAAACTCCTCTGAACTGCAATAACTCCACCAAACCAGCACCCTGGAATATTTGCATATTTGCACCAGCACCATAATAAGCATATTTGAATATTTGCACTACTGCACAAATTGAACATTCATCTGTAAAGATATATATTTAGATGTATATATTTTATTTTCTATTTTAAATTTTTGATATTCTATTTTAAATTTTTGATATTCTATTTCATTGTTATTCTATTTTATTCTTTTTTATTCTATTTTATACTATTTCCATTTTTATTTTATTTTTTTGGGTTGAAATTACTGAGCATTGCTTAAAGAGAGTGTGTGACCCAAGCATTTCATTGACAGTGACTACTTCATGTTATCTCTGTTCATTTGACAATAAAAAATCTTGAATCTTGAATCTTCTCTGCAGGTGTGCTTCGTGTCGGACTTCTTCAAGAAGCGTCCTCCACGTTGCACGAGGCAAGACACCACCGAAAACGAGGAGCCGGAGAGGAAACCCAGCCTGCAGATCGTAGACTCTGAGCACACCAACCATTACAACTACCACCACAATCCTGGCCCTGTGTGATAGTGGGGGGTGGGGCTGACGCTGGGGGGGAAAGAAAGGCTACAGCCTGCAGATCCCAAACCTGTGTGATGGGGGTCCAACCCAGGGGTCTTCAACCGTCATTGACTCTTTGCTGGATGAGAAGTTCTATGACTATGATTTGTTAAATCTTGGCTACATGTGTTTCCGGTCTTCAACCAGACCTTTGTGTCTCTGTTTGGAAGGAGAAAAGTTCGGGATCTGGTCTGTAGCTTGCAGCCTTCAAGCCCCCAGCTCTCTCTCTCTCTCATGAAGTGCTTGTGGCTGCGTGTTAGCAGACAGGCGACACAGCAGAAGAAGAGAAACCTAGACGTGCATATCACAGCCCTTTTCTGGCCTTCGATTGAATGTAAGGCAGACCTTGACTTTGTGCTTAGACATATATCGGCTCAACAACTTCCTCCCCTTAACCATGTTGCAGGAAGTACAGCTGCCAGTTTTTTTCTATAAAGTGTCGATTAGAGCAGTTTGAATCTGGAAGTGCCCCGGGACACCGTGGGATTGGCTGTGGCAACTCATTTTTTACACTTTTATCAAATATATCGCTTAATGGAGCTCTAATGTGTTTTGTATGTATGTTTCTTATTTTCATTTGGTTTGTTTTTTCGAGCACCTTACGCTGGCCACTCGCCAGTAAGCATATTGTTGACAACAGCTCACATTGGATGAGCTCATTTTCTACACATGCTCGCAGACTGAGCAGCTGCAGGCCATCCCAGCGCTGCTTTAACACCAGAGGTATATCAATCTAACCAACATGACACGCTATAAGCATCACCGGGAGATAAATCCATAGATCTGAAATAAGATGACAATATGCTCCTGCCAGCTGTTTCAAGTGCCACACAAACAGATCTGTTTTAAACCATAAGCTCTGTCTCAATTCACGGGCTGCATCCTTAGGAGGCTGCATTTGAAGAATGATTGCATCACTTTTCTGTCCCATTTCGAAGTCTCCTTCAAATATGGCCGACAAATGTTTCCTTCTATCCTCGAGAAAGGAGGGGTCCAACGGGTATTTTCTAATGCTTGAGTATCACGCCTCAACTCAGAACAGCTACCGTGCTCAAAAGAAGGGCTTAAAATCTTTCTTGTCTTTTCCGACTTCATCTCCGTTGCTGGGCAACAGCAATAGGGTGGGACGAGCTGGAGACGCTGATCACAGAAAGGAGACCAAACCATGTCAATTCGGATCGACCTACACAGTCAGTGGAGGTGGAGGTGGTCTTTGTGCAGCCCCTGCATTGAAACACAGCAATAGAGTTTATATAAAGATGGATGAAGCCTCTCCACTTCCTCCCACTATCCAGAAACAAAGCCTAAATATCCCAGTTCAGGATATAGTTGCGATCAAGGGTTTTGAATCGTGGTAACAAGCTCCAGCCGACACAAGCGTTCAACCAATCGGGAGTCAGTCCATGTCAATCATTGTTTTTATTGCATCAAATAAAACCAAACTTATAGGTTAAATCAACACTTGAACTAACCAGTCTGAGAAGAACCACCTTAGAAGGAATGTAAAACGTCTTTGAAACAATTTATTGGCATGTACAGTACTTTGACTTTTTGGTTTGGTCCATGTCCCATCGGCTATAACAGAGGAGACAGGATTTATGACCTGTAGCGTAGTCAGCCACCAGGGGGTGATCAAGATGCTCTGGCTTCACTTTTTGGGAGCTGTTAATTACTATGACAAGAAAGTGCCTAGTAGATTTGTCACTATTACTGATGTGTTCTTTAGATCAAGTCAGTCTTTAAGACTCTGTGCAGACTGGGTCAAATTCACCTTTTACAGTAGTGATGCTTTTCTAAAATGTGCAAATTTATATGTGGCATGATTGATTGATATTATATTTCCCCTGTGTGTTATGGACTGCAGAGGTAGGAACCATTGATGCAGAAGTTCTGATGAACTTAATGCATCATACCACTACGACTATACTGCCAATCACATACTAACAAATCTGGCCTCCTTTTTGTTCGGTTCAGTTTTTCCGCTCTCTGTCTTGTGTTTTTATGTAATTTCTCAAATAATAGTGATCAAAGAAGGATGAGACGACCATTTTGAAAATGGTGTTTAATTTATTTAAATACAAGAAGCTTCTCTATTAACTTTAATAAGGTTGGAATTGCCAGCGTTGTTGAGGTTTTTGTGCAATCACCCTTGCTTGCCACTATGAGCCAGAAATACTGTACTTTATACTAATTCTATGAGACATGTTTCATGTTCTGTGAAGGATGTGTATATACGCTTGTATGTTTTTATTTTTACATGTAGGCAGATTTTAAATTCACCTGTACAGTGTGCTTGTTTTGGCCTGTGCCTTCACAGACTGGTCTTTATTGGAGCTACCACACAAATGGATCCGATTCCAGGTCCAAACGTGAGCCAGATGCCTTGGCAGGGCTTTCAAAATGCTGTTGTAATGATAATGGGTTACATACCCAACTGTGTTTCTGAAGCGAGTAACACAGCTCCATTCCCACTTCAAAGAATCGTCCATGTTCCGTTTCCCCTTCCTTTGTTGATAGATGAGGTTAAATCGTGAGCTTAGGTCTCCTCTGCAGCTGGAGGAACGACGACAGATCACTCGGACCTCACAATTGATGGAGGGAAGAGAAAAAGAAGACGGAGGGAGATGGAGACCTCCACCTGATAGTGATTGTGAGGCCCTGAAGGTGAGCTGGGTCTAGGAGGAGGCGGGGTACTTTTAGGGGTGTGGGGTAACCTACGGTAAACCTTGGGTCCCTGGGGACGACTACACATTTGAAACAGAGATTTACAACGAGAAACAGCTGGAACTGGTTACAGACACACATCTAAATCATCCTGCAAACTAAAAGCACAAATGAGGACGAGGATGTAGGGACGTCATGGCATTTGATTCCCCTCTCTGGAAACCCAGGTTCTCAGCTGGTTACGTGGCTCCATGTGTGTTTTATGTTTTACTGGATCGGTGTTTCAGAATTGCTACCAGATGACCAATCTTTTATGTGTCAACTTGTAGCTCTGGTTCATGTTGTTCTTTTGTGTATAGATTATATCTACAGTCTTTAAATCAGAGAATTTTAAATAAAGATATAATCCACATTCAGGTCTGTTGTCTTGCTTTTATACATTTAAGATTGCAACCCCTTCCTCGATTGTCTTACAGGGTTTTGGTCCATTACAATATATTCCTGAGCATAAACAGTACATATATTTAGTTAATCATACATGTAGATGGGTGGATATATGGGTAGATACATGAACAATAATGGTTTCCTCTTTATCTTTATTGTGTATATATTATTTTCTATCTCTTGAATCTCTGGCTGTCGACTTCACACATGACATGACATGTTGAGGGTGCAAGGTGCAGTTTAAAATAAATTGTTGCAATACAGACACAGGATACATGCAATATTAAAAGGATTTAAATGAAGAGCACTTGGCCGAGTTGAACATGTCTTCTTCTATGTCCTCTTCTGCGTGATGAGTAACAACATGTTAAAAACTACAGGGACAGCGGCACCCTGCGCAAAACACTCTGATTTGAACAGGAACTACACTAGTACAAGTAATACACCAGTACTTTCTGTGGGACCTTGTGTGTCCACTTCAGGAAATGATCTTGAGAAATGTTCCCCCCCAACATGCAAGGAGGAAAACAAAGATCGCCAATAACTGCTCTTTTCTCTTTACGCCGTGTTAGACTTGATAGTCAGAGAAGAATGGTTAAAAAAAAGAGAAATCCTTTTGATTTGAATTAGAGGAGGTGGTGTTAAATAGAAATAGATGGAGTCGGTAAGGGTTAATCTATGCACCCATGCTGCCTCAGTGCGTCCAGGCCCGGAGAATGGAGTTATCTACAAAAATAAACACGTACATTTATGACAGAATAAACACTGGGCCCATGGAGACAGTTGTGGGTGTTTCTTTGGCGGTTTGCACTGAAAACCACTGTCATCCCTCATTTAAAACAATATTGCTCACTCCCATGTCGTGAAAGTTGAGCGTATGTGGGGCCGCTTCTCGCTGCGGTGGCAAAACAACTGGGAATTCAACACATTAATTCACATGTACATTTTATTTTCACTACTATATTAATTTAGCTTCCTATTCTCTTTACGTGTTCACTGCTATTTCATTACTTGAATTCCAGAGACGCATTATATACCCTCACTGAATACATTATACTTAAGGTCATACTGTAAATGTACATTTAATGAGATGTAGTACTTGCTGAACATCATATCTGTGGTTTTACGTTGAGAAACTATCCTTCTGGAAAACATGACCCAACACATACATCAGATCTCCAGTCTGCCTGAGGCCTGAATGAGGCAATAGAATCTCTACCTGGAGCAGATCACTGGTTTCCCTTGACTTTACATTACTGTCATAACCGGACACTAAACAACCAGCCTGATATGAATCAAGGGGAAACTTTAAAATAAAAATACATCATGACACGTCTCTCGTGGAAGGCTGCTTAAAGTGTTGACACAAACATCGAAAATAGAACACAAATCCTGATCGGTCTGGAACGCAGGGAGGAAGTCCTGCGAGTGACCGGGAACGTGGTGAGAAGTGACTCTCGAGATGAGCGGTTTTGGGAAAACCTCAGCACAGGAAGCAGTGATGCTTGACGGTAAAAGAAGACGGCTGCCAGTTTTTGGGATGTTTGCGGTGGACGATGCTGGGTGTTACGCGCTCCACCATTCATCCCACTTTGGTCAGTGTCCCTCTGGGCGACAACCACTTCTGGTTTAAAGGTGGAATTTCAGGACCAACGGTCGAGAAGAATGAATACAGAACAGGGTTGCTGCTAGAAATAACAGCACCAATAATGGCTCCACTTGGAAAAGTTGGTTTTGGATCCTGAAACAGTGAGAATAGAGTTTTTTCTTGGCTTTACTGTAAACTTGAGTAAAAACGTTCCAGAGAAAGAAAACTGTCCAGTAAACTGCCAGAAAAATATATTTTCATTACTATGTTCACATGATTATTTCAAAACTACTGAACAGAATTTATTGACACTATGTGGAAGGGTGTAGGGGGGGTCAGGGAAGGTCCCGTTAACTTCTGGAGCTGAATCCTTGAAGGGGTTGACTCCAGGATTTGTTTATCATTGAGATAGGGGGCCTTTTTGTCAATTTCTCAGGAAATAATCTCGAGATGTTGGGCATGACAGATGGAAGCAAACTACTGAGTGCTATTCTAGTTGAAGAAACACTTTGTCAAACTGGTTTACAGGATTAAAAGTCAATACATGCATGGTCTCGACACAGGCATGGTCTTTTTCTTCAACCTTTGTTAGATTTAAGTTAGTTAATTCAGTTTGTTATGATCAAGTTGGTTAATTTTTGTGGTCTCAATTGAATGTGAACAGTTTTCAGCCCTTGAAGAACTTTCCTCTCACTTGGTTCTCTGCAGCCACACACCGGCTGTTGACAGGTCAGAGCTGCTGCACGGTTCCTCTTCATACTGTCACTTATTATTGGGCGGCTGTGGCTTAGAGAGGGTCAATCCCTGGTTCCTTGCATTCTGAATTGTCTTTGGGCAGAATACTGAACCTTTAGAAAATGTGCTGCATGTAAAGCCCTGTATGAATGTGTCAATCTATTCTGTACCAATTATTCTGTTTTCATGTCAATGTTAGGTCAACCATCCATAGCATCAGAGATACATTTCCTCTGTAACTTTTATAACAACACAAGTCATCCTGACAATTAGCAGTGCTCTACTCAGCAGCATCAGTTCAGAGGTGTCTGTAACTTTCTCATGCTGGAGGCCAGCAGAGACATTTTTAGCTTGGCGCTGTCTTCTAGCAATTAAAATGCCTCCAGAAATGAGCAGCTATGTTGTTTTTTTCTCTTTCTATCATAGAGAGCAGCGAGCCTTCCCGCTCCACAGCGTTGCTTCTGCAACAAGAAAACACTTTAATTAACCACAGTGCACAATCACACACTCGCACATACTCATCTTGTTGATAGGCAAACGTCAAGGCCTTGTGTAATTTGACAAAATAGGACGGATATAAAGTCTTTTTCAACTCTTATTGGCTGAGGTTTAATGTGTTAGTCACATTGGTTTTATCACAATGAGGCAGAAACTTTTGACCAAAATACATGTTTTATGTACATAATATCAACGGAAAACCATCAAGACAGTTCTCAGAATCAGGGTTTATTGCCTAAGTAGGTTTACACATACAATGAATTTGCTGTAGTATGATTTTTAAAATGATTGTGTAATTCGAAAAAATAGGATATTTGCAATTTGAAGTATGTACAGTTGGCCTAGTTAATTATTTATGAAGATGTACGTGTTATGGTGTAATATCATTAAAATATCCAGCCTTTGTTGTTGTCATATAAACTGCTTACGACTTTAGCATTCTATTTCATTTATAACTAACACAGACTTTTGCATGTATCTTTTACAGACCAACCATTTCTTATAGGGCTGTAAATGTGCTCATATTTGTTTCTGTTTCGTATTTTATATATAACCAGAGACGACAGAGCAGAGCAACCCTTCATCTGAGATTAATTATAAAACATCTTTCCATGGCAGTGATTGGTTGGTCACACATGTATTCTCTCTGAGAAAATGTTTTTGGCCCATGTCCCCTCCACTATTATGAAGGAGCCAGGGATCTATGACCTGTACTTCAACCAGCCACCAGGAGGTGATCCAAGTGCTTTGGCTTCACTTTAGGTGAATGGTAATGCCCCATTACCTGATATTTTATAAATGGAGTATAGCTAAAACAATAATATAAGGATTGTCCACCTGAGCTCTGATCTGATAGGTGTCTCAAATCAAGTATGTTAAAGGAGATATGCTCAAACAATATTTACTTTATTTAGACAAATTACAGTGATAATAGTTTTTTCTAATTCCTACGATGAGGTTGAATATGAATTATCTATGTCAGATTTGAATTTGTGTTTCAGGGATTTTATCTAAAGCTCTTATCTGGAGCATAACAACAATACTTCATTATCTGAAGGACAACAGGTTGCCAAGATTTTTAAGCCACATTTCCATCTGCCATTTACTTAAAATGTGGTCATTTCATTTATCATGACTGTTATAATTTATGAGTTCTTTCTCAGAAAGTCCTGGAGTCTGTGTGTCTCACAGACGTTTCACTGTCAGCAGCAGCGACCAAGTGGAAAGAAAGAAGCAGTGAAGAAAAGGTAGCGTGGCTCTTGGCTGAGGGAGAGGTGGTCGTAAACAGTCTGAGGAGGTATCTGAAGCTCTCCGGTCTTCCGCCTGCAGTCTCTTGGCCTTTTGCATATTGTCTTGGACAGCAGCTCTGTGCTCAGGGGCCCGGCTGCAGGGGCCTTGCTGGATAATGCCACATTTCTTTCACTCAGCTCTGGGAGAGAGAGGCAGCAGAGTCAGCTCATCTGGCTGCTCGCCATCCTCGCCACTACCACCAGTGGCCCCGATGAAGGATTTATACGTTTATATATTGACTCACACACACACAGAGCTCCTCTCACCTCAGCCGGGGGCTTCGTGTTGTTCCCCCCCGCCCCTGCATGTCATCCAAAACTTTTCAGATTTATGGTGGAAGGGAAAGCGTGTCCTGCTGTGGAGTAGCAGTGACACAGAGACGTACACACCTCAGGTGCGTCGGCGGGGGGGGACAGGGCCTCTGTAGGGAAACAGCCCACGCTCTCGCTTCAGGGCCGGAATGATGTCATACCAATGGGGACAGCAGCGTGTAGCCGGGGCCACCTGAAACACATTCAGGCTGTAGCTATTAATGCACTGAGCGATCATCAGGAAAGGTGGAGTTTTGTTTCTGTGTCATATGTTTACACGATAAAAATGACATATTAATACACAGTGACAGACTGTGTAGTACTCCTGCATGGGCCTGAGAAACCACCCGACCTCATCAGCAGCAGCCAAGAATCATACGTGTCCCTCACTCAGATTTAACCTCAGACGTTTTTATAATGGTGTTGTGTTGTCTTTGAGTTTCCAGATTTAGATCGCAGTGAGCTGTGTGTTATCTTACGTCGCCAGAGAAGAGATACTGACCTAACATAACACGTGTGTGTGGATTTAACCCAACACACACGATTCAAACCCTCAAACTCAGCGTTTTGCAGAGTGCAGGGATGGTAACTCACAAATACCAACATATTTTTGTTAAATGACACTTTAACTGCATTTTTTGTCGAACACAAACTAAATATTGTGACCAGTTACTAAATCAGGGACACTGAGTATACAGCCGCTCACACCCAGTGGGGTACCGAGGTGTTGTATGTCAATCTGAGCGTGTCATTTAAAACCACTGTTTATATTATTACTCCAAATGTGGTCCTGTGATAACACAGATTTCTGTTGATAATAAATCCCAAGCTCTGCAGGAAATTGCTTCAGGCCTCTATATTTCTGTTTCTACCAGTTGGAATCTCTTCAACAAAACAGTATCTATTACTGCAGCCAGGCCAGAAGCAGAATCATGACTCTGTCAGCAGATGCATCTGACATCTGACTCCTGGAAAATATCTCATCCCTCTTCAATTCACTTTAAATCTCATTGGTTCCTTCTATTGTCAATTACTGATCTTTAATCTTTAACCTCAATCGAGTTCAAATAGACTTTTCTTCTTATTGTGTAGCTGTTGCCCATGTGGCTGCTGCAGTGGAGAGACAAGGACCTCAAGGGGAAGTGGGAGGCCTGGGTCTGCTCAAGAGCCAGCTGGCCTCCTCTGGAAAATACAAGATGTCTCCCTGTGCCAGACATGTGCAGTGCAAGAGGAAGCAGTGAATGAAAGAAGGGAAAATGTTAGTGTGGATGCTGCGGGCCAAGAAAAGAGAAGGAGAAGATGGTTCATATTCCTCAAATTCAACAATCTGGGGAAAAGTTATTTTTACCTCAACAGACTAAGATGGTAAATCATTTAGATGTTAAATGTGCTCCTTAGTTAACAAATGTGGGACACAGACCGATTCGTTTCCACTGGTTGAAAGTCATTAAGCACTCAAGTACTGTACTGAAACATTTTAAGGGACTTTTAGTTTCAGTTTTCAGTTTTATGTAAATGTTGGTATTTTTTATTTACCAATATTTTAGCTTGATATAAAGGAGCTTCAAGTCTCAGGCTATAAGTCCTGACAGTGAAACCACACAAGTACTCTCTGCAGCATCAGTCCCGATCAGCTGCTGCAAACCATTCAGCACCTTATACGATAACTTACTCAATAATACGCTACTTACACGATAATGAAGGTTTCTATAAGGTATAAGCTTTGATTATATAATTGATTATAAATAGTCAAATCATAGTAAATATGATGTAATGTTAAAACTTTGAGAAACAACATGACTTTATGTCAAGATCTTAACCATCGTAACAGTCTACTTAATAGTAAATTGGAAACTGACGCAAATGCTTGTATAGTGAGTTGAAGTAACTCTTATTAAACAAGAACTTAAGGAAAACAAGTGGAATTTAGTTTAACACGTTTACTACAGACTGTAAAGACTCAAATCTAAAATAATAAATGTTACAACCCTATATTACAAACTAAATATGTGTATGAATGTGTGTGAAAATATTCGGGTCTGACTGGGTGGTAAAGCAGTCATATAAATCAGTTTTGTAATGAAAATAACCCGCTGCTTAGAGTCAGGGTCTTTCCACAGACACTGCGTGTGTGAGAATCTAAGATTTTATTCTGTTTTTAAAGCCATAACTCCTGAATTATCGAGAATGAAATTCTATACAGCTCAAATTTTACAGTGCAGTGGCGTCACCCTGTGGAACAAACCTATCATTGCAGTCTGCTTCAATAGAGACAACAGCATTTTTGTTTGTTTCTATCTCTGTCATAGAAAGTTTTCCAGTGAGACAATAGTAACAATCTGAAAATAACGGGTTGTTACGACATTTTAACACATTGCTGTTTGAACATTTGCATTTTTACATTTTACATTCTACATTAATAGACGTTTTTACTTTTGGTTACTTTTTCTTTCCTCACTTCACTTATCTTAGCAGCAGATTTGGCAAATGCAACAAACCTATTGGCCATGGAAGTCTGCGTTGCTGCTTTTAGACAACATGAACACAATATCCTCATCTAGTTTGATCTGGCTGCAACACCTTTGTTGAACAGCAGATGGTAGTACAATGCAGTGTTCAAACTCTTTGACTCTCAGTCCATGAGGCCTGGCTACAGAAGTATTTGCATGAGAACAGTGGAGTTTGTCAGGGAGGCAGATATCACTGTTTTAATCATTTCATTCTGTTTGCTGCTTCAATCCAACAACAATTGGGCGATTCCTTTATTTAACAATAAAAACTGGTTAAGTGCAACATATTCATTTTAACAAGTTGAGAAAAAGTGTTTTCGTCAACTATAAACCAACCTTTGTTAATTTGTGATTATCATTGCGACTACTTCATAAGAGAAGTTATATATTTCAATGATGCTTGGCCAAATTCTTTAAACGATCCAACAATCACTCCATTCAATACCTGATGTCCTCCCTGGCGTCAAAAATGAATGGATATATTTTGCTTCCTGTTTCAAAGGCTCTAACACACAGATTAGCACCTGACCTGACCACACTCTGCCTCTTCCCAGCACTCATGTGAAGTGGAAAACTGTGGCAACGACTGCACACTTTCCTTTTTTATTTCGCAAGAGTGCATCACTCCACTGTGCTGGGATGAGTGACAGCCCATGCAAAGTGTTGTCAGTAACATTTGCAAGTCAATACTCAGAGATTTAACCGCTTCCCTCTCCGCTCAGAATGGATTCGACTGGTGGAATTCAAAATCGCCCCTCTGAGAAGAAGCCCCCTCTGCTCACTCGGCCCTTGAAGTGTGAGCAGCAGAATGTTAACTCTGACCTTGTCTGGCAAATTCCACTGGCACATGTGAAGTTATCTTTTTACAACAAGACACCAAGAGAAAACTGTTTTCTAAAAATAAAGAAAAGGCCTCTTGCTTCATCGTCACCTCTGAGAGCAAACAGTGCAATTGTGGATTTCACAGCCAAATTGTGCAACCTGCAGTGCATTCACAGATATTTGCACAGTCAAAAAGGAGATCTTATTCCACCTCAGGGTGGAGTGATACAAAAGACTCCATTGTTCTGTGCTATCAAGAAACCAAATTCCAGAGAAATTAAGAAGTGTATGTTCCCCCTTGTGTCCTATTTGCAAAAAGAAAGAAGCATTTAGCAGATAGCATGGCAGTGGGTGAGTAACAGTGCTGGTCTCTTCAGTGTTGTGTTCTGTGGTCTGGACCAGGCTGGTGAGCTGGGAAACAATGTTACAGCGCAGCACTGGAATTCCTGAGTTCCCAGATACACATGCCTGTGAGCGAAAATGTGTCAGCGTCTGTTTTATGTGTGCATACGTGTGCATATGTGTGTCACACGGGGTATTTATTTGTATCCTGCCTGCCTGCCTGCAAGGAGGTGTGTGTGTGTGTGTTTGTGTGTGTGTGTAAATGTGTGTGTCGTGCATGTGCAACTACATCTGTGTGTGTGTGTGCATGTGAGCATAGCTGCTGCTGATGTGGGTCATTACTCCTTCTTTCCCCCCGGGGGCCATGCAGCAGGAGAGGACAGGAGGGGATGGATGGAGGGTTGGGGGGCAAGGGGTGGGGGGTGGAGTGAGTGTGAGATAGAGGGAGGGGCTGCCATTGTGTGTGTGTGTGTTAGTGTGTATGTGTGTGTGTGTGTGTGTGTGTGTGTGTGTGTGCGTTTATGTGTGTGTGTGTGTGTGTGTGTGTGTGTGTGTGTGTGTGTGTGTGTGTGTGTGTGTGTGTGTGTGTGTGTGTGTGTGTGCGTGTGTGTGCGTGTGCGTGTGTGTGTTAGTGTCGTGTTGAGGGCGGGGTCCCAGAGGAGTAGAGACCAATAAATCACAGTGCTGTCTCTGCGCTGACACCCAGCTAGTCTGATGAGGGACAGGGGGAAAGGGTGGGGGCCAAAAGAGAGAGAGAGAGAGAGAGAGAGAGAGAGAGGGGCAGTGTGGGGGGGTGGGGGTGAAGAAGGTGGTGGTGGGTGTCTTGTCTTCATGTCACTCAAGCCCACTCTGTGCAGGAGCCAGTCTCAACAAACGTCCCAAAGCCACAGGGGAAACTGGGGGGGGGGACAGCTCGAGTGGGGCCGGGGAAGGGAGGGTGGGGGTGGAGCGAATAGGGATGTACCACATAAACAGGAGTTTATGACCCCCTCCCCAAATGAAGCACCTTCCTCCCGTATCATCTTTTACTGCCCCGTGGGATTCAGGTTTTAAAGAGGGCTCTGTGGGCTGTTGAGTTGAATTAAGTTGAACTGAGGGAAAATATCCAACCAATCAGAGACACCTTCATAGTGAGAGGGGATTGGTGTAATTTGCAGTAATCCGGAAATTTGGAGAAAGATGATTTGATTTGTGGGTTAGTGATTTAGTTTTTTTCAAAATTAAAAAAAGGGATATTCAAGGAAAGATGATTAACCCTCTTGCTTTTTGAAACATGTGGTGGAAACGATCGAAAATTAAACAGAAGTTATGGAACATGGTCTTTTCAAGAGAAGACACAGCTAGGGTTGCAAAGGGGCGGAAAGTTTCCGGTAAATTTCCGGAAACTTTCCGAAACTTTCCATGGGAAGTTAAGCTGGGGAATTTTGGGAATTTTGAAAAAAAAAAGGCAAATTAAACGCTGAGCAATAACAACATCATTCAAAACTCTATTTTAAAGATGTATGAAATGCAGCACACACTGCACGTTGAATTTTAACCCTCCACTGTGCATTCTTCCATCACATGCACAGATAATTCCCAGCATCCTTCACACTACAGCAGGGCTATTGAGGCCTGCTGTAGTGAGCAGGACTAGTCAGGTAAGTTTCGATGATATTACTGGAGGAAATATATTAGCATGCTGATTGAGGATTGTTCATCTGTTCATCGAGCCTATTTCCATTCATTTATCCATCAATTGTAAAATATTTTTACAGACGATTTAAATTGTTTGGCACACTATTTATATCTCTGGCATTGCATTAGTGTTTTTTTACAATCTTTTTTCTCATCTTATTCTACTGAACAATGCCACGTGTACTATCTCATGTGTGGAGACATTTCACCCCATTCAATGTAGAAGGAAAGGCTGTGTACAATAGCAAATACTGTGCAAAGACCTATGTTAAGAATGACACAACGATGCAGAAGCGTATAGTCAAGTGCCCAAAGTTTCCTCAGGGCTCAAATCAGCCTATGACACAGCAAAATGTTTATATTTATGTCTGTATATGACAAGGTTAATACAGTTAGTATAAATTACCTACAACATTTCCAGTTTATTCCCGTTAATTCCTGTATATTCCCGTATATTCCCGTATATTCCTTTATATTCCCGTTAATTCCCGTTTATTCCCATGGAAAGTTTCCAAGATTGAATATTCCGAAATTTTGCAACCCTAGTCACAGCACACAATGTTACTTTAGCAGTAGTATGTAATGAAGTACATTTACTTTGTCATTGTATATATACTCCACTACATCTTACATGTCTGAGTCATGTGTAGTGTTGCCACAGTCTTTAGCTCTGGGATCAATTTGAGACTTTTATTGGTGGAAAACAAGCACTTTTGTACTGTCGCAGTTGCCCCATAAGATTGCATTGTGACCGGGCAGCAGAGATGATCTACACTTTAATAAACACACAACCCAGGTTGAAGAACACCAGAATTTCCCTTTTTACCCTTAGGCTACTTTAGCACATTTTAGTCTAATTATTTGCACTTTTGCTTATAAGTTAAATGTTTGAGTACTTCCTTCATCACTGGTCTCCACATTCTGGGTCTAATTCTGACTTTCTGTGTCTTAAACTTGATGTTTCACTAAGCTGAATATTTTTGTTACTGTGATATATGGTACATGTTCTATAGTGCTCTGAAGTGATCATGCAGACCTGAAGAGGTCCTGCAGATTTGGCATTCCATTGCTTATAAAAGATCTCGAAGGAGGTGAGAGATGTATTCTGTTTAACAAGGTTTCTGCAGGTGCCAACAAGTTCAATTTAGGACTTTTTAAGACCATGATTAATCAAATTTGAGACCTCTGTCAGGTACAATAGATATGAAGGAATATCGGGGTCCCAGAATTATAAGCAGTAGCTGTAGCTGAAGATAAAATGTAGCCTAGTCGAGAAGAACCCTCAATGTGCAGACTCTAGGCTGTATCCACAGAAATAAAAATGTTAAAGTGCAACAGAAGTAGCGTTAAATGAACGTTAACATGAGTCAGACCTATGAACATATTTAAGAGGTACAAAGTTGTATTTTAATGCGTTTAAGACACATAAAATAGAGGGTTCGGGTTTATGAAAATGTATGATTTTACGGAAAATTCTAAAACCTGAAGACTCTTTGATCCTGAGTTTCAGCAAGCCTCCATCTCTCACACTTTGGATTTCGAGCAGGATTGAAATTTATAATCCCACAGCTGCCCAGGACCCGGGGATAACACCAGACAGGTGGACTGATCCAAGTCAAACAGGAACAACTGCTCTCATCATGCTGCCCTCCCAGTAAACAACAGAACGGTGTAAGGACGTGATGATGGTTCCTTGTGTGGACAGGATCTCTCCTGCAGACCTCATCCAGCTTCACTGGGGCCTCGTGTGTTATGAGGGCATCCACAAAGGAATGAGACGATCTGAGAAGTTTCATGGGAAGTGAACTTGTTTTTTCATCGCTTCCTTCAAGAACAACTCCCTCCTGCTGAGTGATAATTTGAGTGTTTGTGTATCCGGTGTCTTGGCTTCAACTGCTGGTCTCTCCTCGCCTGGAGTTGTGATTAGAAAGTGATGCTGCTGCTCCCTCTGGGCACTTTGCACAGTTTTGCCCTTTGAGACAGGTGTGTGGAGGAGAGAGTGTGTTTACTTACCCTCGGCGAACATGTGTTTGACAAGAACTTTCTCTTTGGAGCCTCACACGAATGAGCTCGAACCAAAAGCATCACGGCCGTGGAGTCCTCTCCTGTGGGAGCGACTGCTGATGTCCCGTCACTCTGAGGCCACTGTGGAGGAGAGAAGGGCACGTGGACTCTGTGTGTTTAATCACTGGAGCTGGGCCAACACACACACCCACACCCCAACACACACACACACACACACACACACACATACACACACACACACACACACAGACCCACACACAGACACATACACACACACCGAGCTCACTCCTTCATCTGACCTGCCAATAGTAATAATATGTGTCCTTCACTTATCATTTTCTATCATCTATATTATTATGCCTCCCTCCCCAGAACACACAACGCAGACTCATACATCCTGTGCAGCCCCCTGCCGCCTACCCCCGCCCCATTACCCAGCCCGGCCCAGCAAGCTACCCCCCCTCCATACACACACACACACACACCCCTCCAACACACACACACATGAAAGATCTCTCCCCATGCTGCAGCAGACTGCAAAGCACTGCATTTCTCATGACTTTCTTTTTTTCTGATAAATGTGATCCCAGAATCCGAGAGGGAGGCCGGTGCTGTGCATTAAAATTCATGGGTAAAAAATGGCAATAAAATCTTTACTTTCTTTCTTTCTTTCTCTCTCTCTTTCCTTCCCTCTTTCTCTCCACTCTCCCCTACTTGCTCCCCTTACCCTCCTCTCTTTTTTCATTCCCTCACTTGCCTGCTCAACGCACACACACACACACACACACACACACACACACACACACACACACACACACACACACACACACACACACACACACACTCACTCACAAGGACCAGCCACACTCACACACATGCACACACACAAGCCCTCTTTTTTTTTTCATCACCCGTGTGCACTCTCGCTCTCTTTCAATCTCTAACCCTCCCACTGGCTCCTCTTTCTCAGCATCCCCCCCGCTGTCCTTCATCCTTTATTCTCTTCCTCCTCCTCAATCCCTCCCCCCCTCTGCCTTTCCTCTCTCTCTCTCTGTCTGCTTCTCACACACACACAAACTCACGCACACACACACACACACACACACACACACACACACACACACACACACACACACACTTTATACCCTCACACAAATACACACCCATCTATATTTTCCAACTCCACCTCTGGCAGGTTGTGATTTCCACTGTCAGAAATTGCTTTTTCAATATCTCTCTCTCTAATTATGAGCCCCGCTAAAGGGGTCGTGCCACCAGAATACCAATTTTTTCCACCATTTCTCCTCCTTCTCCTCCACAGTCCCTTTTTGCTCTTTCCAGGTATAACAACAATACACACAATTAATACAGCGCCTTGTAATTGTCTCAAGCACGACCGGTGTTGCATGTCTGCAGGTTTCGGATGCAGGGGCTCGGATCCACATTATTTTTTTTGTCATGTTTGGTCAGGTCCCTGTGGTCGGGACTAATTTCTGACATCCAGGGATGAAAAAGGAGGCTGATGCAGATGTTTATTTCCACATCGACGAGGACCAAATGGGGCCAATGTGAGATTCTTTTTTCTATTTTTTTTTTTATTCATACAGTTGAAGGTTTGAGGGGAGAAAAGGGAAAACCACTGAATCCTGATAGCAACCACACATCTCCTCAGCATCCTCCATCACCCCACACACACACACACACACACACACACACACACACACACACACACACACACACACACACACACACACACACACACACACACACACACACACACACACACACACACACACACACACACACACACACACACACACACACACACACACACACACACACACACACACACACACACACACACACACACGAACCCAGGAAAGGGTTAAAACCTTCGCCGAGCACCGGCTTTGATTGACGTGCTGAGCCCTCATCCACCAATCAGCAGCCGGTCATCGCGGCCCACGTGGGCGCTCTCCGCACCCATTGGCTGGTTTTGCCAGTGTTTACTGCGCTGAGGCCGAGCCCCACGTGGAGATTTCAGTCAATCTCTGAACCCTCTGAAAGCTGTCGTTGCATCAAGAAAAAAGGGTTCGCACTTCAAAAAAGAAAGGAAATAAAATTAATAAAATCTCCTAATGTATTTTCATTAGCATCGTTACGAGTGCAAAACAACAACAATAACATCAACAAGAGGAGAAACATGTAAATAAGGCCGATCTGCAAACACCGGGGAGGCTGTGTGGAGAAGAGCATTGTCTCACAGTCGATGGGGAGAAATGCCCTTATTTGTCATAGAAGCAGAAGGTTATTAATTTTTGATAAAACAATTTGTGGTGGTGGTGGTGGTGTGGGGGTGGGGATAGCAATCCGTGTCTTTAGGTGCGACCCCCCCCCCCCCCACCCCACCCCCACACACACCCATCCACTCACTCGCCAGAAAAGCTCCTCATATGTTATGTCCCATTGAGGATCGGAGGGAGGAGGGGTGAGGGAGCAGCGAGGGACTCTGGGAGTGTTGTGTGAAAAAGAAGTGCCAGGCCAGCGCGCCAGACAAAAGGAGGCTGCGGCGGCACTGAATGTGCTGGGTGGTGGTGGTGCGGCCATAGTCTGCGGAGCCACAAGCAGGAACCACATTAAACCCCCCCACCCCTCTGGCGAGAGAAGAAGACTTATATATATATATGTAGAGGAGGAGAGAGAGGGTGCGAGAGAGAGAGATAGAGAGAGCGAGGGGGAAAGCGGTCGAAGTCGCTGGAAGTTGAGGAGCCGAGAAGAAGAGAGAGAGCGAGAGAGAGCGAGCGAGGTCCTGGACCCCGGGTGTTCCTCCTCTCCTGTCCGGGTCGAGTGCGCTGCGCTGCGGTGGTTCCGGTGCGGTGCGGTGCGGGGCGCTGCGGTGGCTGCTGCTGGAGATAGAAGCCAGAACAAAGGAGTCTTGGAATAGAGGAATGAGCCGAGACCAGCGCTGCCATTGCCTTTGAAGCCGGGCCGAATGCCTCTGTGAGCTCCACAGCAGCGGTAGGTTCCTCTCAGCTGCTCGCGGTTCTCGACGAGGCTCTCCGCTCCGAAAGAGAAGAAGAAGAAGAAAGAGAAGAAGGAGGAAGGAAGAAGAGAGAAGAAACACTGAGAGGCTCAAGTCGGCGGCTACAATGTTTCCCCAAAACCGACCACCGGTAAGAAGGCTACACGTCTAACAGTCCTCATTGTTTCCTAACCGGAATCACTATTACACACAATAAACCACGTAGCCTCTATGACGAAAGTGTGCGTGTTTAGGAATTGTTTAATCTTATTCATTCCTTTGATGTATTTCCGGGGGAGTCCTTTGTAGTAGCTACACATAATGCAATCGCCCGGTGAAATCTATGTGCAGTGAAGGTCGGGCCGAATTTATTTGTTTTATCCTAAACTTTGCCCAGTGTCGGTGTGTGTGTGGGTCTCTCTGTGTGTGTGAAACTCGTGTCCTTGGTGGCCGCCACCTCCTCCATATGGGGTTGGAAACATGGAGCCTCCTTCCAGCTCCACTCTGGTGGTGGAGTTGACCCAGATGATGAAGTGTGTTTGTCCCTTCCTCATGTGCTGCGAGGAGGGAGAGAGGGAGGGAGGGAGGGGGTGGTGAGTCAGCCCGGCTTGTTGACACCATCACTCAATGGTCTGCCCTTCTCAAGTGCCACTCATTGTTCTAAAAAAAAAAGAAATCTGCTTTTTTTTTTAAATTTCTGTTCAGTCATATCAAGAGGGACAGACTGAAAGCAACGAGACAACCGCTAATGCCCCAATGCTCTGTGATGTCTGTGAGACTGAAAACAGAAACCACCGGGCTGTTGTCAGATAGATCCGTGTGTGAGTGCGTGGCTTTAATTTGTTTTAGCCGAGTTAGGTGGAGAGCTTTTGAGTAGACTGAAATACATAAACACTGGTCCTCCAGCTGTGTGAAGTATCAATTAAGACCTGCTCATTTGCCTAACCCTCATCTCCATCCCTCAGCCATGCCGTCCTGCACCCCCGCCCCTGACTGACTGGGTTTGGATATTCATGTCCCGGGTCCATGCCACCGAAAACCAGCGTGTGTAAAACTTAATGTAAAAAAAAAAAAATCCCTCAGTCAGTTTTTATCTCCATCGTGTTGTGATGACACTCAAAATAAATGTATCGTATCTCAATTTGAAGTTGATCCGATGGAAGCCCTGGTACAAGTACATCAAAGTGAAAATGTGGAATATGGCCAAAATGGCCACTAAATGCAAAATAGCAGGCTTCCTGTTGTGTTTTTCCAATTGCACGTGAAGACTTTTTGGTTTGTCTGGTCATGATCCAACTGTATAGCGATTATTGTGAAGACCGGTCAATGTGAACACGTTCCAGGGGTCTCGGGGGGCACCGTTGAGCTATTTTGTGATGCCCATTGAAAATTCCTTCAGAATACGTAAATTTTCACCACTTTCTAACTTTCTGCAAATTTTGGTAAGAATTTGAGCATGGTAAAGCCCTCAAAAAGCCAATTAATTTGCCTGAATAATAATAATAATAATAATCCTTACAATTGCAATAGGGTCTCACCTGGCCTTCGATGTCAGTGCTCGGGCCCTAAATATGTGTGCGCCCCACTTTAATAAGTCTTCTCACAAATCCATTCAGATCCAAAAAGGACACATTCTTTTAATTTCTGGAAGCATCTGTGCGTTTGCATAATGCTTCAATCCCACCACACCACCGTGCAGTGCAACTTCTATTTCAGCCTCTACTTCCTTTGAGCGATAAAAGGATCTTGTGAGTCCCCTCAATCCAAACACGCCACACACACACAAACCTCACACACACACCAGCAGCAGCTGTGTATGTAGTATGGCTGACTGCAGGAAGGCAGGGCAGGAGGCAGACTGTGGCTCTGTGGTTTGCACTGTAAACCCAATCCCTCTCATCCAGCCTGTGTTCCTGTGAGAGCTCCAAACCACATCTTAATGTATGGGCAGGCGTCCCAGGGTGAGAGGAGCAGACTGCGGCGGGTCTGGGTCGAATGTTTAGGCCGGCGGCCCCGTTTCCATTCGACCTCTTTGCAGATCTCGACGGTGCTATCGAGCCCCCCCCCCCCTCTCCGAAAAGTCCCAGGCCATCAGGAGCTGTTGTTTGCACCTCGCAGTGAAGGGCCACTCAGCAAGGCAAACTGTTTAATATCTGAAACGCTGGCCTGGCAGTAGCCTGTCATCACCGGAGGATGGTCCGCTGTGAAGGATATGACTCATAAATCCCGTTACCCATGGCCTATATATCACAGAATATAGAGTTGTCTTTTATCAAATGTTAGATATCAATTAACTTGCCCACTTTGGAGACACTTATTAGTATCCACATGTAATTCAACCTGTTTATACCTTTGTATCCTCATTGTGGATTCCTCATGTGTATGAATTCATCACCTGTTCCAAATATGTTCTTATTACTATTTTCCTATTACACAGGTTCATATGACATTCTCTCCACGGCCGAAAGCTGTTTTTCAATCACTCAACTTGCACATTTAACAAGCACTGAATACAGTACCCACTCGAGCCAAACTTCTCCCTATCAGAGACTAAAAATCAGATTACACGCGCAGATGTAATGGCGCTGTAAACACGGCATTAAAAAAAAAAGTTTCTGGAAACACTTGAGGTCCTTGTATGTGCCCAGATGGTTTTGGGACTCGGCCTGATGCCAGCTGTAAACTAGCTGAGATGTGTATGGGACGTGGCTGGCTCTCTTAGGTTGTTAGGGTTCGTTCAAATCTGCCACATTGCAAAACTGTACTGCAAACACATCCACAAGTGAAGAAGAAAGCAAAATATCAAAGTAGAAGTTAGAATTGAAATCTAGTCAGAAAATAATCGTCTGTTTTCTTAGCCTACAACGATGCTAACCATGTGAACAATGACACATTTTAGCCGCTTGAAATAAAGGTGAGGCCTGTATTCACAAGGAGCAAATTGTGACATTGATAAACATCACAGGTGTTGTTAAGACCTGGCCTGTACGAGTTAATCAAAGTATAATAAATTGATAATCGAGATTGCTCAAAGTTCATAATAAGATTGCTAATAATATTTCCAATAGCCCTCTACCAACCATTTTCTTCTCAACAAAGCTGAGTCTTGGGGGAGGGGTTTCTCAAGAGGCTGCCATGGGGGGTGATCTGTTTGGCTGTGTTCAGACAGAGACTCGCCCTGTGTAGGAGAAATGCAGCCCTCCTTATCTACTCAATGAGGGAACTGTGCTGGGGGGGGGTGCTTTGAGAGGAGGTTGTCCTAAAAGATGCAGCATTGTGCGACAAAATAGTCGAATCCGGTTCAGCTTTTTTTTTTCTTTAACTGAGTTAAAGATGCATGAGACCACACGTTCCTCACCAACACTGCTGCATGATGCAGTGGCAAGAGTCTGTGAGTTGTTCAGTTGGGGGAAAAAAAGTCCAGCTGTAAGAGTGCAGGGGCTGCATTTCTGAGGATGTGTTGTTTTATATACCTGTGACAATGAAAGAAAACCCGGGGGCGTCCAGTTGAATGAACATTGATGTCACATTGCAGCAAAAGCTGAAAGAGATTCAACTTTTTTTGCTACATGAGGCAACGTTACTTTGGATGACCCCACCCCCTCAATAGCCTCCCCTACGTTAACACACTTCCATCGTTCCAATGAAAGGTTGTGTTCTTTTTTTCACTCTGCATGATGTTAACGTGGCCTTGTTCTGAATTCCCTTCAATGCCCTCCATAATCATCCTCTTCAGACCACTTGATGTAAAATGGCTATTAAAAATGCAGCTCGTTTTGAAACGAGTATTGATAACCCTTTTTAATTTATGTGGTTTTGCCGAAGGTTCAAATCTGTAACTATAACATTTCATAATCTTTTAGTAGGAAATGAATGCATCGTGCTGTTACTATCTGACTATCACTGATTTGGTTTCTAGCTAGATCGTCCATTGTGAGCGTTCATTATATGTTTCAGACCTGCTTCCTTGCTTAACATAGTTTGAACTTGTAGTATCATATTCACAGTCAGTTTTAGTTCGCTGTGGTATATTTATAATAGAAAGTTGGGTGGATTCAATTAGATCATTAATCATTTTCATTTGATGTTTAAATGTAGGTCTGTCTCTTCTAAGGTGCCATAGTACAGGTTTTTATCTTCTATTCAAGCACCAGCAGCACTTGTGCAAGTAGACGTTGTTGCTCCTCATCACTCAAGGCCAAAACAATGGTCATTAAGCATCGCTAAACTCTGAGCATATGCAGCCCACATGACCTCGCTATTTGCTCCTCCTCGGCCAAGTGCCATTGTGAGGTTTGTGTTTGAATGAAGCTTGAAGAACAGAGGGAGCCACAAAACAGAGCCAGATTCACGTCATGATCAGTTGTCTCAGATAACTTGAGAGTCAAATGCCTTCTCCATCCCTCTGGTTTTAGCACAGACTTACTTCTAAGTGCGGCCATGCCCTGTATCTTCATCTAGGATTCTAATGAATCTATTCAGTGAGCTATATAAAGGTAAGAGACAGAGTGTTGTGTGGAGAGCAAATGAGTGACTGAGATGAGATGCTTTCTGCTCATCATCCTCAGAGCTAGCACACACGCACACGCACATGCACGCACACACACACACACACTTCCTGAGTCCTAGCATGCTCTTAGCTCTTTATCACCACTGTTGTCCGGCGGGGAGAGTGTCTTATCGATCAGGAGCTCGCCTGCTCTGCTCCGGAGCGAATTAGCGAGAGAAAGAGACCGAGGGAGGCAAAAAGAAAATGAAGGAAACGAGGCTGAAGGGATTTCAGGTTTACACAAGCTGTTGTGGAGGTGCGCCTCAGTGGAAGGAACAAATGAGCTGAGGGGGTTACCTAATAAAAGAAGGCACCTCCAGCAATTAAGCCAGCTGACAGGCAAACTGTGGCTCTTCGCTAATGTGGGCTGACAGCAGGGAAATTTGAATAAGGGGGCATGCGGGAGGAAGGCGAGAAGGGGGGGGAGTAGTGGGGGGGAGAAGTGGTGGCGCTAATGAAACAGGTGCCTGGCAGCCCCTCCCCTCTAAGTGCAGAAATCATTGGGAGATTACGAGCCCATTTCTCTCGCATGTAGCCACGCAGATTGCTAATTTGGGTGGAGGGGCTTGTAGGAAATGGGAGAGGGGGGGGGGGACCAGTGTCTTTCCTTCTCGACTGCATGGTGCTTTAACAATGCAAATCACTGTTGAATGGGGACCGTAGTTTTGGAATAAATTGATATCAGGTTCCTTAAATTCAAACCCTTGTGATGGCTGTGCGCTGACACGTTTCCTGGCCCTCGGACTCGGGGGCGTGCCGTTTGTCGGCATGTGTGGGTGGATTCACAGTGATACACACATTCAGTTATGTTACCCTGAGTCAGACCTCCTGTCACAGCGTCCTTGGTGGTATTCAAATGAGAGAGGGAGGGAGGGAGAGAGAGAGAGGGGAGAGAGCTCGGTGGGTGTTTACTCTGATGATTGACTCTGTGGGTAAGCAGTGTAATTAGTGGCCTGACTAATGGGCTGAGCTTTATGAAGGAGGCAACAGCACAGCATCTTCCCAGCTGAAGGAGACGGAGAGATCGAGCTCAGATAAAAAGAATAAAACAAATCAATCTCAACATTCAGCAAAGATATTTTTAGCCACGCCGTTTTCACTTCCTCCGACTATCCAGAGTGTTCACCTTGGACAATTCAGACCTAAAGTATGGGCAGTAACAATCGAGAGTTGGAATACCAGTAGCTGGATCCGCCAACACTTGCCCTTGACCAATCACAACGAGTCAGTCTCAGCAGTCAATTATGACGCTTAGGCCCATTTTAATAGCATCAATATATTTCTATCGAATACGAAATTAAAACCAAACTCATCAGAAAAATAAACACTTGAAAAATTTGATAAGAATTACCTTAAATGATAGAATCCACAGATGACCCACATTTATAAACATTTTATCTTCCTAGCAGGTTTGATACATTTTTTTATAAATATTTGTCTGTCACACTTTCTTTTTGACTAAATGCCTGTGTTACTACCATGCTACTCCCATCAGCCTTAGTTAGACTATGTATTAATTCACAGATGCATGCTACATATTAAAATATTATCTGCTAAATAGGAGCATGTTAGCGTTGTCATGTTAGTCTCACAGAGCCGTTGAAACCCCAACCTTTTGTGTTAACAAACACAAATCTCATGTTGACTTTTGCAACTGTAGTTTTACTATAAATGAAATTCTCTGCCTAAAATTAGATTCAGCATTTCAAAAAGCGGTACGGCATTACGAAAAAAACAAGACCGTGGCAACCGCTCAGGTTTTGCGTTTTTTGACGAACTCTTTATTTCTTTGTTGCTATATGCTGTGTGGCAAGGAAAGGAAGGCGACTGTGAGAAATCATCCAGTCATCTCTCTTCCTCCCCACATCCCCTGCAGCCTTGATAAGAAAACACAGTAGTGCTCATTTCAGTGAACCCAATATTCCCCTGCTCGCACAACCACATCATAACAGTGATGGCCCCATTTCAGTTCCATTAGAAAAACCACATATCACTGTGGGTCAGTGCGGGCAGCAACGATTGAGACCCATACTGTGGATTCCCAATGTTCTTGACGTTGTAGCCATCCTGTTTGAATTCAATCAAGTCCACGTGTGCTTGTAAATATTGTGGAAAACGGTTGTGCACACATCCACATGGTGTGTGTAGGGGCCATGTATAAGAGAGTAGTCTTTTTTTTTGAGCATGTGTGTGTTGTTTTTAATGGCAGCAGGAGGGGGTTGGAGCAAGGATATGAGGTCATGGTGGTTTGTTGCTTGCAGTGTAATTAGAAATAAATGCCACACTTGTAGTGGTCCATTCACATCAGAATAAAGTTTGTGCACAGATGCTTACGTTTGTCTGTGTACGAATCTTTGCATTCACGGATGTTGTTGCATCTGACCTTGGGTATAATGTTTGTGCAGAACATGTACCCTGATCTCTTATGTGCTGTGTTTGGTTTGTCAGCAGCTAGTGTGTTTTGAAAAAGCCTTACCTGATTGTCTGCACTAACCTTTCCCACCAAAGGGATGTGGGATTTGATTTAAATAATTTCTATCCCCGTAGATGACTCCTTCACGCTCGCTCTCTCATCCCCTCATCATCAGGCCCTCATTTAATCATCGCAATTGACTTGTGCCTTCCTGGGATAAGGGAGAGATTAGTGTGGAACGTGTGTGTGCGTACATCTGATGCAACAGGGTCATATCTGGGGTTTCATCAGTGACCTTGTGGCCTTTAACCCCTAATGTTGGCCTGTAGCTTCCTTGGCTGGCTCCTGGAACGGGACAGATAGCCGCGACACTGGGCTGCTGCTCAAGCCCCGTGAGCACCTCACCGCCGATTGATCTAAACAGTTAAATAATTAGATCATCCTATTGGAGACAAGCTTTCCTTCCTCAAGCCGACCCGCTTCATGCAGTCCTCCCTCAGAAAAAGATCCTGCTGTAATTGTGTAACCGTGATTTTCAGCCTATGTAAGCTTTGTTCAAGGGCAGACGGCATGTCTCTTGTTTTTGCTTTCAAGCCAAGAGGGATGGAATAACTGACTGTGGGATTATCAGGTGAGGCTCGGTTTAGACTCATTCCCACAGGTCAACAGGTCAGCGCAGCGCCCTGACCCCTCACTTTAAAGCCTGCTCAGCTATTTGCCAGATCAGGAGTTGGAACAGACTAATGGCAGTGTTTCATGTGTGATTTAAAGAGGTTGTATGCTGGGGTATGATGTATGCTTTGCCCGTGTTTCAAGGGAGCATCTGTCACATGCGTCCAGTCTGGTGTGAATCATCACAACAGAAATCCTAACCAGCAGACTGGGGTTGTGTCCCGAGTGGCCAAGACGGCAAAGAGACGTTTGTTTCTTTCACCTAAGATATACAAATATTATATATCTTATTATACATCCTCTCTTTCCTCCGGTGAGGGTCAGAAAATAGACCAGCTCACTAGCATCATCCATTTCAGCGCAAGGCTCTGCCCCATCTCTCACCTGTCCTCCGGCAACATGGCTGTGAAGTAGAAAAAAAAGAAAATCCCTGAAAAATATTAAAAAGAAATGGGAGGGAAAGGAGTGATGAGAGGGAGAGAGAGCGCAAAGAAAGATAGTCTTTTCTTTCATTCTTCTTCCATCCTCCCATAAAATGGCCTTGGTGCTCTTTTTTTCCTCCTGTGAAGAGTAATTGCTCTGTGCGTGTGTGTTGTGTGAAATGGGAGGGGAGGGAGAGTGTGTGTTTTAATCATGGGTTGTGTGTGAGGAAAGGTGTGTGTGGGTGTGTGTGAGCAAGGCTGACAAAATGTGCATGTGTATTTTTGTGGGGGTGAGTGTGCATAATGGTGGAGCTGTGCATGCAAGGGAAAAGAGGTGTGTGAGTGTGTGTGTGCATGCGTGGTTGTCTGTGCTCTAGGAGGCGAAATCTGGCCGACAGATTGAGAGCAGCTTGTTAGAAAGAGGAACAATGAGGCCACAGCCCCCTCTCCCATCTTCTTTTTTTTTCTTTCCTTTCTTTATTCTCCTTTCTTTTTTCCGTGCTCGCTTTCTGCCCCTTTCTCCTTTATTTTATTTCCATTCCTTTTCACAACACCTCCTCTCTGTCTTTCTCTTTTCTGTATATTTTTGACTTCCTCACTAGGCTCATTCATCTCACCGGTCCCATTTTACCCTCCATCCATCTTAAGCCGTCGCCTGCCATCTACGTTAGTCCAGAGTTTTTGGCGACCGTAAATCGCAAACACTTGCTTGTGGTCCAGCTTTATTTTTTGACAAAGCTGGAGCTGCATTTTTGTTTGGATGAGCCGAAAAGGAGGAAACATTATTCATATGATGACACAGTCGCCCGCATTTGCTTCCTGATTGGAAATCGATTGCCAGCAGTGAATGCAAAGCTTTTGGTCACAGTCCCTCCTCATTGTTGGTCCAAGAAGAAAATCCCTGCACTAATTTGTCACAACTGCTTTCCTTGTTTCTAGTATTTTCTGCAAGTTAGCAGTAACGGCAAAGAAGACCGGCACACTCACGCATGCCAAATGTCCTCGAATGGTCGTGTGATATGCACTCTAAAATGCTCCTGATTATTCATTGTACACTCACTCTGCTCATAATCAACACATTCTTTTTGGCTTCAATGTTGAGTGATGTTGTGATTAAGTTGTTTATTCATTAATATTAATGTGTGAGAGGCATTGTTGATGTCAAGGACATTAAGAGGAGAGGTGTATTTTTAAAAACAATAAATTACATTATTCCTACCCACAAACTCAAACCCATTGATTACCTACTGTCACTGAACTTGTTGACTCTTTGTTGAGCAACATGGCACCACTACTACTACTTAAGCATCTGGATTTCCTGAGTCAGGTCCTTTGACCTTTGACTTAATGTTATTGCATTTTAACATGTGTCCTGTTGTGTTTCTACTCTGATTCTTTGAAAGGAAGCTCTGTAGCTCACAGGCTCATTCTAAGAACTCTTGATTATGAAATGCCCTCACAGCTGAGGGTTTTATCAGTTTAAATAATTTAGCCAAATTAAGTTTTAATGAAGTAACATTTTTTGTATAAATGTAATCTTAATACCTTAAACGCCTACAATAACATTTTCTTTGGATCTCCCATCACAAACTGAAAAAGAGCAAAACATGTTTTGAATCAATGACCAGACTGGCGTCCGTTAAACTAACAGTCATATTAAGACTAGTGATTAGTAATTTCTCTCTGCAAGAGAAATTATGGTACATTACTATCACTCAGCCTCACTGTCATATTCACCATTGATCAGCTTGTGGAACCCACTGTCCCAGGCCCAGTCGGCTTCTGCTCTCTGTTATTTTGACAGAGAGCCAAACAGACAGACAGACGGACAGCACCCCCCCCCACCCCCGGCCTTCTAGTCCGGCTCTCAGCCCCCTTTTGTCTGCCTGTCCTGCAGCATTACCTCTGTGGTTGTAGTCTCCTAATTGCTCTGGACCCTGTCGAGAAGGGAGACTAAGCACAGGGGTTGGCAGGGGTCTTCAGCCACGATGGGGTCCTTTTACTCCACTCCTCTCCCTCCCACTGCTCTTTCTTTTTTTTTTTTTTTATGTCTTTATTCTACCCAGACTTGAAATAAGACAAAGTGTGCTCATTTGGCTAAGAGGCTCTTGTACACTCCGCCCTCCCCCTCCAAGTTGGTGACCCATTCACATCTGCGTCTGCTAGTGACGGCAGTGTCTCCATAATAGACAGCCCCTCACAATGGTTCCACAGGCATGGTGGTAAGCGCGTACAGATTTGGTGGTCAGGTACATATTTTCGTGTCATGGTTGAAACGGCTTGAGTGGAGCTTTTCCATTACCACATCAAAATAGCCACGTTACACACAAAATCACTCACCCTTTGTTTGTAGGTTGTCGCAATTTGGAAATCAAATGTTAACACTTGTTTTTTGGAATTATCCCATACTGGGAGGTATTTTACATCCTTTCTCAGTGGAATTTTTCCGAACACAGCCTGACCACGTCTGGTATCCACACACTTGTAAAAAAACTGCTGAAGGGAGGCAGAAAAGAGGCCATATTATGTTGCGAGAACACGTTTTAAAGTAAACGATTTTAAAAAAAAAAAAAAAAAAAAAAGCAGTTATGTAACGTTTGTATTTCTTGTTTTTTTTGTAGAGATACGTACTAAACTTTACCTGAGGTACGTACCAAGCTGTGATCTGTTACTGACCCACTAAGCATGGTGTCTCTTCTCTTTTCAGGCACCTTTGCAGCCACCCCCTGGGTCCTCTGTCTCAGTGGTGGCAGCTGCTGCTGCAGCAGCGGCGGCAGCATCGGGGGCGCCCCAGTCACTGAAACTAACCTACCCAGAAACCCTGGACCGCATCAAGGAGGAGTTTCAGTTCCTGCAGACCCAGTACCACAGGTATAACCTTTTCACATTGTCCACTGAGATTATGACTTTAATCCAGGAAGTTCACTTTGGAGAACAGATCCATAAATTTGAAGAGTTAGCACATGTCAAAAAGGTGCACAGAGGTTTACAATATTTTGCCCAACAGAGAGAATTTCCAATTCATGTTATAAAGTTACCTGGAGGAATGTGCAATGTTTCCGATTGATCGCAGCAGCGTGTTACCAGATGACCTTGCATTGCGTTGAGGCAAAAGCTGAGCCAGATACAACACACTGTATTTCATGTCCTTTCTTGCTTTCCTGTCTTACATGTGTGTACACAGACACACACACAAACACGCACACACACGCACATATGAAGTCGATCTCTGACTGAGATAACGCAAAGCTATGCAATGTTTTGACTAACTTTCTTGGCTCAAAATTTCTGGACCACTGCAGATGTGTATATATATATTTGTGCTGTTTTTTTCCCTTAAGGAAAGAAGTATGAATATATTATTTTGTGTATATAATGCGAGCCACTCTTTTTGCATGACTCTGTGCTGTGTTTGATGTTCAGGAATGTGCCTAGAATGCCTTTGAATGTGGGATTTGTGCTGGCTGTTCTGTCCCAGTCTCAGTCTCTTTCTCTCCATTCTCTCTCTCTGTCTCTCCCTCTCTGTTCCCTTGGCACACCTTCACAGAGTACCCACCCCCTCACTCGTCTCTCATCCAGCTTTGATTCAACTGGCCAGAATCTCCCCTCTCTCCTTTCTGTCCCCCTTTTAAACTTCTTTTGTATTTGTTGTTACCCTGCTCGCCAGCATAGCCGCTCTACCAGGGTTCTGTTTTGACCCCTGTGTGTGTGTACATTTTCGGGGGAGTATTACTTGGGATGGTATTTCCAGATGAATAATGATGGGTCAAAGGTTGAGAAAATATTGGCCAAATCATTTTCCAAATATTAGAGAAAATTAATTCCCCATCATATGGCATCTTAAATAAGACACAGAGAAATCAGAAAAGTAAAAACTAAATTTTTTGAATGCATTCTTATTTCTGTATCACTGTAGATTGAAAACTTATTTATGATTTATATGGAAGGATAATGCAGCCAGCCTCCATCATGATATCATTATGAAATGGGTTTATTACATCATAAAAAGCGATCAGCATTGAGGTATAAACAGCCTGAGCAGGATATGCAATATCCCTCCGAGAGCCGTTTTCCGTACCGAAACACTTTCCAATATTAGGAGCTTTATATTTTAACTAATAATTTGGTCTCATGGATATTAATAGGAAAGAGAATTGTGCAGGTTTTTTTCACCTTTTTGTGCAGATTATTTTAACCCAGAATCGAGTAAATGTCTCCTGATGTGATGACAATCATCCAGTCCTACCACATGAACTATAAACCACACCAACACCTATCCAGCACTGGCTGGTTGTGACCGACTCTTTGTTGATTTTTATTGAATTTAGCTCCAATAAGGTACAGAGTCTTGAAATAGCATGTGTGCTCAGTGAGCAGGAGGGAAACCCAAGGTTATGACCTTCTCAATATTCTTAATATATAGTGTTTGTAGTTTTCCAGCAACTAAACCTGTGGACCAAACTTCCGAGCTGCACTGACCCAGGCAAACCAAGCCATGCACAAACATGAGTCGTCTGTGGATCTTTTGGTAGCGACAGTGTGATCAGCTCCTCTGGCGGCAGTTCAACGTTGCACCTCGTGTTACAAAACACCTGGAGCCTCACTCTCCTGACAAGAGCCGGAACTAAGAACCAGGGAGCAGGATAAACAATAAATTCATGATGAGATTAAGAACACGATTGGGAGCAAGTGCGAGCTTGTGATTGCATCTGCATCTCCCAGTTTCTATACCACATTGTGCTGTTGGAGCAGGCCTGGTTCAGGTTTCCAGGAAAGCTTGTCTCACCTTGTTACCGGCTTCTCCAGTGAGCACAAAAAACACAGCGGATTAAATCTCTGTACATGACTACAACTGAAAACTAACACTGTAACCGTAACAATGGCAAACACTGCTGGAATAGAGTGTCTAATGGATATGTTTACACAAAACTGTTGGACGTATGTTGACTCTGGCAGACGAGTACCTGTTAATTGGTTGTTAGGCTCATTTATGATTGACGTATAAATGCCAGTAAACTTGAGCTGCTCATGCTGGAAAATGACAATACTGCTGCCTACTGATTTTCAACAAACTCAGTTTAAGCAGCTTCCACTGAAAACTGTGCATTCATGTCAGATTGGGTGATAATCCAATATTTTAGTGTTATTTTGGTGATATGATCATAATTTGTCAACATTGTTATTTAAATAACGCTAGTGATTCAAGTCATATTTACAAAGCCACACATTTGCCCCACGAGAGCATCATCAAATAAAATAGAAAAAAGAAATGCATTTCTTTTTTAATCTTTTGTTTTTTTTACCTGTGAGGCGATTAACTGAAGCGAAGCAAATCACTTGATCATATTTACATATATTTACCCTCCCTGACCGATATATAAGTCATGGTATGTGCCGTAGCTGCCATGCAGACCTTTTATATTACAGATTCAACTGTGCAGAAAAGTTGTTATCATCTGAATTTGCTGTTTAGGGGGGATGTTTTCTTGTCCCTGGGTCATTGATATCGTTTTGTGTGGGTTGACAGAGTGATTCCTTTTCATTAATAATAATAATATTGTCAGACTGGACCCCACTTTCTAAATGGAGGAAAAACCAGTGGTGCTTCCTTCAACTTATTTAACAACCAGAGTAGAAACAGGAGTTTTTACATTAACTTAAACATTGCGATCAGCACAATAAGATTCTTTCTATAATGGCGTAACTCTTAGAAGCCATCAGATGCCCGTTGCTTAACACATGTGACGCTAAAAAAAGTCTGATTGCCAGCAGAAAGGAGCAGACATGTTGTGGTCAGAGGGATTATCACTGTCCTTGTTTAGTCCAACAGGAGACAGGTCAGGACACAGGCCCACATCTGATCGCAGGCTACACCTTCATGTAACTGGACCCACTTGTTACAGTATTCACCCTGCAGGGAAAACATGACCCGAACTCCCACAGAGACACACACACACACACACTGACCCACTCAGACACAGTCCCAATCTGATGCCTGCCTTTAACACACACACACACTCACACTCACACACACACACACTCTTACACTTACAGGCCCCAATTATCTCCACACACACAAATAGATGTTGTCTAGAAATAGCACGGCTTAGTTGCAGGGAAGGTGGCTGGATTCTGATAGATGTTGGATTAGATGGCAGGAAAAAGACTGAGGGAAGGGATTAACGCTGATGAGCTGCAACTGTGTGTGTGTGTGTGGGGGGGGGGGGGTGGTTGGGTGGGTGGCACGGTGTGTTTCGCTGGTTTGGTTTGGTGGTGTGTACGTGGTTGGAATGAAGGGTTGAGAGAGATTAGTGAGGGAAGAATAAGAGAGGGAAGGGTTTATTAATTACATGGTCATTGGTGGGTCAGTGGCCCTGATTTTGTGCGTGCGTGTGTGTGCGTGCACGTGCATGAGTGAACTCTCTAAACAGGTCGTAATCAGCAGACACAGGGGAGACGGGAGGAGCTGCTGATACAGAGCTCTCATTACTGTAATTCTGTCTCCACACACACACACACACACACACACACACACACACACACACACACACACACCGTCGCAGGTCACTTGGGGGACATTTACATACACTTGTATTCACTTAATGGAGACTTTCCATAACCACTACTCACCTAACACTTAGCCTATCTAACACTCAAACGTAACCACCAACTCCAAATATCTGCTTATTTCCAATTGGGGACACCGCTTTTGTCCCCGGTTGGAGAAGCTGCTGAATTAGTCTCTATAGCTGCTTTCAGATATGCACTGGGCACATGGTGCTTGTGTGAATGCAAATGTCTGAGTGAGATGCTCCGCAGTTTCTACAGACTCTATCTGCCTGGCCTCATAGTACAATGTCTTTAAACAAAAATTAAAAAAAACTAAGAAATGACGTCGATGTCAGGGTGCTGTAAACAAAATCACGTGATCTACGCAGCAGAGTTAATTTGTCACTTCCTGCCTCTGCTCCAACACTCATTAACCCATACAATTGAAATATACTATTAAGAATGGACAAGTGCCTGGCACATTATATAATACCAATTAACCATTTCCTTGTAACAATGGGTACGTTTTTAATGGGTTAATAGCAGCATAGTCAATATGAGGATTAAAAAATCACACACTGAGTGAAACAGACCAATAGGTCGACGAACACTATTCACCTTAAATAAATGTTAAAGCAAGACGTGTTTGTGTGTGTGTGTGTGTGTGTGTGTGGTCTGGTGGGGAAGATATCAGCTCTCCACTCACCACTAACATGCCGTCACTCGTCACTTTGAGTCCTTCCACTCGTCTCTGCCAAAATACTAGACAGCTGTATAGGCTACAGACGGACACACACACACTGAAATGCTACAATATAATTTTTTGCTGCAATAATGAGCTGAAAGAGCGACGGGTTCGCTTGTGGAGAACTGGTCTTGTTGAGCACAAGTAAAACCAGCCCCAGGTTAATGACTGGTCATCATTCACAGCATTTCTGTGTTGTTTATTTATTAACTTTTACCTCAGCACTCACGGTTACAATACATCCATTAACCTTCCACCATTTTTGTGCCACTGTTGCACCAATAAATTTAACGAAACTGCAAATGCCCAATAAAGTTGTTTCCATTGTCTCACGATTGCATTTGACTTCAGCTGTTTTTCGACAAGTTGCTAACTGGGTTAACAGTTTGCACATTAACAACAAAAAAATGACATTTTCATTTGTAGTAGAAGCTCCAGTTTACCAAAGCTAAGTATTGTCTGAACTGTTGAGTCAAACTTGAACTGACATGGTGTGAACTGAATATATCTTTACAGCACATGCAGATCCAGATAGGCTGTTTGTGTGTGTGTATATGTGTGTGTGTGTGCACAGATATAATTAGATAAAGTAGTCAGGAATCCTCTGTGTTTAACTGTCTGTCTGTCGCTCGCCAAATGATGAAATTATATTTGCTTTAGGGAGGGCTGAAGGTTTGTGGTTTGTTTAAAGATGCGTTGTGGGTCTGTTTGTGTGATACAACTTCTAATTGCGTGTGTGTGTGTGTGTGTGTGTGTGTGTGTGTGTGTGTGTGTGTGTGTGTGTGTGTGTGTGTGTGTGTGTGTGTGTGTGTGTGTGTGTGTGTGTGTGTGTGTGTGTGTGTGTGTGTGTGTGTGTGTGTGTGTGTGTGTGTGTGTGTGTGTCAACCATTTATCAAAGAGCAGAGCTTACAGTGAGTCTGGCAGCAGAGAGAGGTATGGTTGGCCCGCTATTGTGCGACGAGATCCTGGCTTCGTTTGTGTGTGCGTGTGTGTGTAGGTGTGTATTTGCTCTCATGCATACCCTTGAGAGATGATGAAAGAGTACACAAGCAAGTTGGGTGGGTCCTTGGTGTGTGTGTGTGTTTTTCTGTGTGTGTCTGTGGATTTGAAGATGGAGAGAATCTGCCGTTTTTTCCAGAGGAGCAGTGAGGAAGGTTGATCAATAATGAGATATAAAGTGAACATACCTGGGGCCTGAAGGGCTCAATGGTCCTGACACGGAAAATACATGACGCTCGTGCAGCTCCTCTCTCTCTCTCTCTCTGTGTGTCTTCACTGGCTGGTTGGTTTGTTTTTGTGTAGCATTTGTGTCAGCGACGATGTCGTAGTGCCAAGACTATAACGGCTTCCAAGTTTTGAACTGTTGTTGAAACTGTGTGACACTTTAGCTGCATCGGAGAATCAATAAGGATCAATCTGTCATGTAGACACAAATGTTTTCAAGGTGAAAACATCCACATCCTCCGATAATGATTACGATAATGAGCGGGTTGTGCATATATATATTCAATTAGCTAGAACTGAAACAATTTTCATCTTCTTGATTTTATCATCCTCATCAAGCAAAACTATCAAATATTCAGCTGTTTTGTGGCTTGTGTTAGTTTAATATATTCTTAAAATTTGGGTTTTCAATGGTCAAAGTAAATGAGCATTTTGAAGTTGTCACCTTTTCCTCCAATAAATAGTAAGGGACATTACATTGATCAAATACAATCAATTTCTTGGTCAAGAATATAACCCGCAGACGTCAGTATTGGAAATCAACAGGTAGTTGCAAGCCAGGGAATCTGTTTGGTATCAACCTTGATTTTATCAAATTTGACCAGTGTTGTTTTGTTTATTTGATTTTGGAAATCTAAACATGATTTATTACAAAGCTGTTTGTTTCTGAAAATAAAATAAAAACCTAATTTAGTCACTTACACAAACGTGAACTTATAATTGTTTAGAATTATATGATATTAGGAAAGAAATTATACGGGAATGAGTTATAGTCAAGTACTGGATGCCAGCTTTACTTGACAGTCGTAGATAGTCTGCTGCTCACACAGTTCAGTGTGCATTGAGCTTTGGGGAGCCACAAACATTACATTTTCTTACTTGGTCATTTGTTTTTTCAATGAATACGTCCTCAATTTGCCTTGATCCTAATTACTTGCACTATTCAACCACTCGTCAAAAACTCAAAGATATAAAGGCTGAGATAACAGAGGAGAGGACCGAGCAAATCAGTAATGGTCACAGTTGTAAAGCTGGAACCAGCACATTTTCAACGCCATGTCATAAATCCTTCATATTGATGGAACCAGTCTGCCCTCACCTCACACCTTCATCTCCTCTGTACACAGTGTGTATTTGTTTAGACCCGACACACAACTGGCTGAGAGGAGGAGATTAACTCGACGGTTTATTTTTTTCATCATTACTTTTACAAAAAGCTCTGTAATTCGACTATATATTGACAGATCGATTATGCAGCTGATGATATTTAATAGTCAAAGCAAAAATGAAATGCTTTATCATTTGGCTCAAACCTGTTTTTACTGTCCCGCTGCTGCTTTTTGTGTAAAGACAATTAATGTTCCTTTAAACATTTATCTCTGTGAACACAGACAAAAACATTCTCAAACAACTAAAAGCAAACGGACAAATGTTTGATAGAAAAAAATATCTAAAAATGTCTTTTTGCAAAATAATCAATGAGGGAACGGGTGGAAGAAAAACTACTGAAGAAAACTAACATTGGAAAGAGCTGACATTTTTACAATACCCAGCAGCCTGTTTCAAACACTGAGAGTAAAACGGCAGTCTGCACATTTTCTGCTAGGTGCAGGGTCTTAATTAAACACTTCGCTGTCTGTAGGCTCTTGTTAGAGAGTGTGTGTGTGTTTGTGCTCATGCCTGTGTTTATTTAGCAGGTTTGTGTGTACTTGTGGGTGAAAATACTCTGAGCGCGTGTGTGTTCTTCTTGTGTGTCTACATACATGAAGTTTAAGGCTGTAAGTGAATGTTGCTTTAGTGCTCATGCAAACGCACACACACACACACACACACACACACACACACACACACACACACACACACACACACACACACACACACACACACACACACACACACACACGTGCTGCACACAAATAGACTAAGTGTGTGTGTTCAGTAGCATTGCTGCACTGACAGAGCTGTCTAAAGGCTGGCAGGCTGCAGATTTGTAGCGCATTGGGCTGATCATCTTATCTCTTGTCACCGCCAGTGAAAGATTGGAGGAACGGAGCCCACGGAGACACACACACACGCACACACACAGAGTTCCATCTCCTTTCCGTCTTGCTGGTTCTCTCTCTCTCTCTTGCTCACTCACTCAATCTTGTTTCCTCCCTGTAGTTCTCTCTCTCCCTCCTTCCCTCCCTCTCTCTCAGTAAATGGTGCTGAGCCAAAGACTAATTATTACAGGCAATCATTTCGACATGAAATACCCACTTCCTGCACACCGCTCTCCTCCCCTCTCACCCTCATTTTCTTCACCCCCTCCAGCTCTTTTATGCTCCCACACTCGCACAATGGCAACAAAAATACACACACACACACAGATGTTGGTCTTTCTACATTTATGAGGACCCTTGTATATTGCATACCCTAGCCCCTTACCCATAAATCAGCCATCAAACTGCCCTACCCTTACCCTAACCCAACTCTAACCAAAGTCCTAACCCTCCTATAGCCATTCGATGTTTCGAGGATTAAAATGTCCCCACAATAATGGTTTTGAACAATATCCCCACTTGACCATATAAACACACACACACACACACACACACACACACACACACACACACACTGGATTTCATTTCTTGAAGTCCATTTTGTGGGGAATGGTTATTGCTTTCTAAGAAAGAATGACCCTGGGGTCTTTCCTGTAAGCACAAGAAGTAACCGTGTAGGCGTGTGTGTGTGTGTGTATATTTGCTACACACCCTCATGCAATTTCTTGAGTCATATGCCAAAAACAGAGGACAGATTTTTTTAATGGGTATAGAGACAGCATGGCTCAGACTGCTGCTACTTTCTGCCCTGAATTATAATTTTCAAGCATCATACACCACAGACATATACATGCTGTGAATTATAACAGTATTATAATACATGTATATGGCAGCATGGATTCATGAACCACCAGCGGACATCAGCATCATGTTTAAAGCATCGGAATAATCAGACAGCAAATTGATTTATTTTAGTACATTCTTTATTAGAACATTGTGTTATAACACAACATGTCTTGGCCATATCATAGATTGGTCAGAGAAGAGAGAACTGAACGGATTGCAACTCAGGTGCTCAGCTGCGCTCAAGTGTCTGGAGACAAATTGGATTGTTGATTTATTGAATTGTTGAAAGTTCTTGTTCCTGCCTTTTAGTGAGTATTGGCTACTTTTTAAATTGAATCCCAATGTTTTGGACTGCTAAACAGATGCAGCTACATTTTTGATGGGCATTGTTACTATTGTATATTTTATTTGACGAATAACATTTTAATGACAACTAAAATTAACCAGTGACACTTCTAAAAACACAGGAATAATACAGCGTGTGTGTGTACATGTTGTTGTGCATATTTAGGACCTTATTAAACAATGACCTTGTCAGGACCAGTATACCTCATAGGGACCAAAGCCTGGTGCTAATGGGGCAAAATGTAATTTCTGTGTTCCTGGTTAAGGCTGGGGCTAAGATGTGAGTTACGTTTGGATAAGGTCAGGGTTAGGCATGCATTAGTCATAGTTGAGGTGAATGGGTAAAGTTTTGGTTTGACTGTCTACATTGAATGAAAGTCAATGCAAAGTCCTAAAAGGGACAGCTGCACAAACTTGTGTGTGTTTGTCTAGTCATTGCTCTGTTTCTCCACGCTCATCCCAAGTCTATGTCGTGATGAACATGCTGGCCATACACACACACACACACACACGCACACTTACACGCACACACAGTCACATTAGTTCTCAGCCCAGCTGTGAGTGACTTCTGCTGAGAGGCAATTCCACAGTAATAAAATCTATAGGGTGGGGGAAGGAGGGGGGTTTAATCCTCATTCCCTCTCTCCACCACCACCTACCTCTCCCACTCTTCGCCCTGCTTCTCTCCCTCTCCTCCCTCGTCCCTCTTCTCCTCAACTGGCTGGCAATGATAAATGAGTCAATTATGTGTGTGTGTGTGCACGCAGCGCGGGAGAACGGGAGCGGATGCGAACGTTATTACCTGTTGCGGCTGGGGGTAATGTTGCGGTATTAATCATATTGTAATTTTCCTCCGCCAAACGACCCCCACCCCTCACCACCACCACTTCCACTCACCCACCTCCAATGTCCCACCTAACCACACCGCACCACAGCCCCTTCTATCAATCTCTCAGCCTCCCGCAAACAAGTCAGCGTAAAATGCAGAGCGCCCAAAATATCATTCCTCTCTGGAGAGGGGTCGGGGAGTTGGAGTTGGAGGTGTAGCACAGTGTGCACCTCTGAGTTTGTTTGTGAGAGAGTAAGAGGAGATGGGGTGAGAGGTGAAGAGAGAGTTGCAGAGGTAACAAGGGAAGTGTTTGTATGCTTGACCTCAACACATTTGTGTGTGTGCGTGAGCGTGTGCGAAAATTCAGCCACTGGCATCTAGTTTAAGAAGACACAACGGGCTGTTTAGTGTGAGGAGAGACAAGCAGACACAGAGGACAGACAGATATATAGTGCACAAGGGAGACGTTCGGATGCTCTCACCTCAGAGGTGTGTGTTTTTCATGTACGGATATGTGTCGAGAAGCTTTTTCAACAGGTCTCACTGTAGTTGTGATGGAACTTCGTGGCTCCCAGGCCCTGTTCAGGTCTGGTATTAACCTGTTTGGGTGATTAGATCACAAGTGGACAGCTCCAAGTATCCAGCTGTGAACGCACCCAAGAAGCATTAAGGACGCATTTGAGATTCGATCGATCCAACTTCCCTCAGAGCTGGTCGGGGATTCTGGGATGCATGCGGCCATGTTCTTGTTGCATTATAAACGCAAATGTTTCCTGATTCACACTGAGCGACTCTCAACTCAAATGACTTCCTTCGGGCGGCTCCAGTTTTATATGCATTATTCATACCTGGTTTTAACCTCCATGTCAGTTGCTTGGCATTAGAATGTGTTTCCTGAAGTCTCCTGTAGCCTCTTGCGATCAGATCTCACTTCCCTGCTCTATGCAAACAAACATGTACTTAGTTTCTGTTTGCAAATACCAAACGACATCGTTTAAAACAGTCTGAGTTTACATATGTGTTTGTTTTCAGTGTTTATCTGTGTGTGAGGGGGCTAAGTGAATCAATGCGCTGTGCACAGCTCGACAAGATTTAACGCAATTAGAAAAAAAATGTGTGGCTGATTTGTTGTCAACATGTGGTTGTGGTCACACATTTTGCAATGTCTAGGAATAGAGAAGAACCAAACTATTTTCCGCTCATTAGACTGTCGCAGGTCAGAGGTGAGTAGGCAGTGCTTCATATGGGGACCAGCACACGTTTGCGTTCACACAGTGGAAATAATGGGGCCACACGTGTCCCAGACCACCTCTGTATGTTGTCCGGATGATCAGGTCTCAAATATATCCTGAACTCTCCACCTGTGATCTATCGCTCAAGATGGATGTTAATAGCAGCTCTGAATGGACAAGACTGCTTGATATACAATTTTCCTACTCACATATCGACACACCTGTTACATTGTGTGAAAACATGATGTCTTGTAATTTTGTTCTGTCACAAACGGCATCTATTGCCTCACATGTGAATCTCTGTGAGGCTTGTACGTTTTTCCCCCTGTTAATATTTTTTTTTTGGTAATTTTTCCTTACTCTTGTTGAAGGTTAAGGACAGAGGATGCTGCATCTTGTTAAGCCCTCTGAGTTGAATTGTCTGAATATGGGCTATATAAATATAATTTGATTGATTGAGAAGTGTTCGAACACTGATTAATGTGTGGCCTTCATCACAATATTAACCTTCAAATAAAGATTTTCAATTTTTTGTACTTTTTCAGGTGAGTAAAATCCTAAATCTTGTGAACATGTGAATTTACATATAGAATTTACATATAGAGCAGGGAAGTGGATCAGAAGTCGTCACAGGAGACACATTTTAATGCCAGATGAACTCGCGTAGTCAGAGCTGCCCACTTGTGATCTGATCTCCTGAGACAGATGTTAATACCAGGTCTGTACAGGGACAACAGACTGAGCCCCACTCATGGCTCCTGTCATTGACAAAAAGAGGGAGACCGGACTGAAGTTGAAAAAAAGGCAGATTTCTTACGTATGTTAAGACAGAATTGCCACATTTATCCCACTTAAAGCAGAAACTCAGACCTCAATGAAACTTGGCAAAGTCGAAGGAGAAAGAAAGGGGAACGATCAGACGGCCTGACGTGCAAACGACAGACTCGCCCGGTAATTGGGGAAGCAACAAAACGAGGAGGAGTGGATCGCACGTGGATAGATTGAAAATTGCCCCAAGCGAGTGAGAGACACCTTGGATGTGCCTGCCTGCACTTTTGGCTGCATTTCAGGCTCCGAGCGTGACTTTGTCTATTCATGCTCTGCTCTGAGGTGATAATGGGCTGTCAGCCCCCCCACTCACCCTGCTCCCCCTTCCCCGACGGAGTGGGAGAGGGAAAGAGACGGAGGGAGCGAGGTGTAGAGAGTAATTTGTTGTTATCTTGCTAATTGCATTGTGTATTTTTATTGTAAAATGATTCAAATCAAAACTAACCCATTTTATTTTTTCCTCTCTCTCTTGCAGTTTGAAAATGGAGTGTGAGAAACTGTCTACAGAGAAGACTGAGATTCAGAGACACTATGTTATGGTGAGACGCACACACACACACACACACACACACACACACAAACACACACTCACAGAGGCCATGTCTCTTCACATACACTCATACCCATTGCAGTGCCAAGCCCGCTGAATCCCTTTCATCTGCTAACAGCTGCCAAACAACACCCACCGAAAACTCCACACACAAGACCACACACACACACAATCACACACATATTATAAGATGCAGAATAAATAGCACTTACATGGGTGTGCAGTCTTGCATTTGTGTTTGAAAGTGTTTCTTGTGTCTGGGATATTTAGTCCTGGGCCATCTGTTCAGAGCCGTGCCCAGAACCTCTTACTTGGCTGGTTCTAACCCAAATGTGGCTATCAAACTTTGAAATGCTGGAAACTGGAATCCAACATCTGGATGTTTTATGATATTTTATAGATTCAAATTGTGACATGACAAGAATCTAAATATTGTCATAGTTGCAGCCCGCTGACTAAATCGAACTGTGTCCCTACTGTATCACTGGTTTTCAGTCATCCCCTCCAACTCTGCTTAGTCTGTCTGATCACAGGATCAGTTCTCTCATTGCAGATAGTTTCCTTAGGCCTGATGTTTCTGAATCTGATCACTGAGGGCACAGGAAGAATATTTTACCATGGTTTGTATCCCAGAATGCTCCCTGAGATTCCAGGGGGTGTCTGTTCTAAACCTGCTTGTTAGGAATGGACTGTTTGCTTGGCCTGTAGAGCTTGATCTCTGAAACTTTAAATGTGACCTGCAGTGATTGAGCTGTGGCAACTAAAGACCTGCTGTAGGACTTGATCCACAGAACCAAGGAGCTGCTGCCCCACAAAGAGCCGTTCACCTGTTGATTCAAAGTTCAGTGAAGATCGACTCACTACGCTGAACCCTGAACTGGACAATCCGTTGTCGTTGTTGTGATCTCGACCGTCGTTGTGAACACATTGTCGTGATTGAAACGTACGGCGATGAATCCCAGCTGCTGTTAGAACAAAGTACTGGTCACCAGTTTATTCAGACTGTATTAATGTTGAATGTATCCTGTATCCCAAACTTCCTTTGACCTTAACAATACACATGTGATGAAGATGGAGAGCCACAGACAGAGATTTCTGGAATTATTGGATGAGGCTTACACAGTTTCTCTGCTCAACAGAAAGCACGGGAGCATTAATGTGTTTCAGAGCTCAGTTCTCTGCAGTCAGAGGCGCTGAAAGCTTGGGGCGGTGTGATTATAGAGGAAACATTATCGGCAAATCTTTTTTAGGGTAAAGGAAAGGCCAACACTCTTTGTCCTTCTTTGTTTTTCATGTCTGCAAACCCACAGCCTTGATTTACCTGTGATCCGAGTCTCACACAGCCACAGCTGACTGAGTGCGGGCTGCCCAGGAGCCGCCAGGCCAAATAGGAGCTATGTGGTAATCTTGGCACAGACACGGTGCCAGTGCAGGGATTGAAGTTTCTAGTGATTGGGAGAGGGGGTAGCTGGCATGAAGCACAGGCCAGGTCTCCTTCTCTTGGCTGATGATTTGGGGGAGTTTGGATGTTGCTAAGCAACAGGCAAAAACTTGGCACACCAACTGCCAAGCAGAGCTGCCAGGAAAGGCGTCTTCTCTGGAGGCACACTGACAAACACACACACACAGAAAGAGGAGCATGCACACACTCCAAGGGAAACGTGCACACAAAGCACATAGACACACACTCTTACACAGATGCAGTCTTGTGCTGCAAACACACACACTTACACGCAAATGTGCATGCACACACACACGCACACACATGCGCATGCTTACTGCCAGGAGAGATGTCTGGAGAGAGAGGACCCCTGCCATCTCCTCTCCCATCCTGCCAGGCTGTTATGGCTGCCCAGCTGCCAATCTTATCTCTCCACAGCCAGCCACGCTGAAAAGCAAATGTCAGCCTGTCACTTTTCCGAAGCATCTGACTTTAAAATGCTCTCCTTTTTTCATCCATCCCTGAAGGTAGAGAGACAGACGGAGCTCCTCCTCGCATTCTTCACAAGCTCCTTGCACTTTAGGATAAAGGCTCGAGTCAAAAAGCTCTCATTAGACATGATTATTACAATAGTCGGTCGCCTCTCGCGGCCCGGCGACACTTTAGGCCGACTCCTGGCTTCAATAATGTGCCTCTGGGTCATTTTAGAGCCATTGACTTTCAGTGGAGTGGAGGTGAAATTAGTGGGGATGTGCTTTTAGGAACATATGGGTACTTCAGAGTGCACATGCTCAGCCTGGCACTGTCTGAAGCTGGGAGCATAGGTTTGGTGAGAGGCTCAGGGCTCACATTGTGGAATCTAATGGTGTAAAAACCGGATGGAAATGTCATTTTATGTAAATCCAACATCAGTGGCAGAAATTAGATGCTTTATTATTATATATTATTTATTTTTTTACAGGGTAAGGCTATCAATTTTGACAATTACACATCAGTAAATCATGAAAAGACCAAAAACAACAATATGTACAGCTAAAAAATGGCTGCTGCAGTACTGTAGGTTTCAGGAAGTATGAATTAAGTAGCAGTAAATATTGCATTTCTTCTGAACTACTTTTAGCTGCATATTAATACATAAACAGACATGCTGTGTTAGTGAATATTGTTATTACATGGGACTGATGGTGAGGTAATGTTTAGCACTTGAGATTTGTTGACAATAAGAATAATGTGGACGATCATTAAACGTTACTGTGTTAAATCATTTTTATCACATCTGCATTTAATCTTTGTACAGACAAATTAAAATAGAATGCCAAACTTCATCATGTTTATAGGACATGACAAATAATACGCCTTAAATTTAACATCCCATTTTTTTTAATGAGCTCTAATGATTCAGCTCTAAATCTCACTTCTTCCATTTCGCAGAGTTGTAGCGTTTGCTACAAAAGAATAAAAACAACCGGAATGGTAAACAGAAGAACTGAACATTAAGCTTATTCAGGTTAGGGGTTTTAAAACTGACAAAGTAAAAGTGGATGCACAATGTAGTGGACTCACATGAGTCATAATCAGGATATGATCTTATACACATGTAAACAGGAATATGAATGGAATATTCTATTTGCATTGCATGTAACACCATAATCGAAATAATGATCATAATAATTTTTCTGAAACAGGTCATATTGTGTCCATGTAGGGTTCATTGCTTTGAGATAGTTGGCACATTTTTATTTACGCCCAGTATCTTTTGGGTTGAGATTGAGAATGCAGCTCTTTTCTCCATCCTTTCATTATTCACTGTTTTAAAATGTCTGTTGATAACTGCATTCCTGTTGTATGTAACTAATCTAGTTATTTAAAAACCCTCCAGCTTCATCTTCTCCACACATGAAAGCTCTCAAACATTCTGGTTCATATGTGCTAACTGATGTTCTCATCTGTATTTCAGTATTATGAGATGTCCTATGGCCTTAACATTGAAATGCACAAACAGGTGAGTGAACTCCACCTCTCTCTCTCTCTCTCTCTCTCTCTCTCGCTCTCGCCCGCTCTCGCTCTCCCCCCCACACATGTCTCTAAGGTCTCTCGCCCTCTATCTTATCCCCTCTTGCCTCATGCTCCTAAAGCTTTAAATTATTCTCTTGCAATTTTATCGCTGCCTCTTTTCCTTTTGCTCCCATCAGCTCAACTCCATGTAACTAATATCTTTCAGTGAAGAGTCTGTCGCTCTGTGTCTCTGTGTCTCTGTGTCTCTGTCTCTCTGTCTCTCTGTGTCTCTGTCTCTCTGTCTTTCTGTCTTTCTGTCCTTCTGTCCTTCTGTCTCCTCTGTGATGGACTCCTATATAGCGCTGTTATGCTGTGGAGGCTTTAATAGGATCCACAAACAGAATTCATTTCTCCACCACAGCCAGATGAAAATACTCCTTCCCAAAGCCTCAAGATCAGCCCCCCCACACTCGTCTGTCCGTCATAAATCCCTGTCTGTTACTGCCCCTGTGCTCCCTCCCTCCCTCCCTCTCTCCCTCCCTCCCTCCCTCCCTCCCTCCCTCCCTCCCTCCCTCCCTCCCTCCCTCCCTCCCTCCTTCCATCCACCCATCCCTCCCACTCCTGCCCTGATTCTCAGTCCCTTATTCCTCTTTTTCTCCATTCCCTTCAATTGCTTGTCTTTTTTAATGCTTCTCTCTCTTAATCTCCATTTCTTCACCGTCCCTGACTCCGTCTCCCCATCCTCTCCCCCAATTTCTCTTTCTCCCTCTCTTTTTTTTTATTTGTACATCCTCCCTCCACCTCCCTCCTCGCAGACATACAGTACAGTCCATGCTGAATTTCACTTTAAATCAGGTCACTGCCTTCCTGCTGTCTACTCTTTCTTTCCCTCTCCCTCGCTCATTTCATTTCACCATCTCAATCGTTTCACTTTTGACGTGCCGCCGCCGCAGCCACCCCACCGCCCCCACCCCACCAATCTCGTTTTTTATTTTTTTTTATTTTTTCCCTCCCCCGCCTTCCTTCTGTTTTTTCTTTCTCTGTCTCTTTCTCCTCTCCCTCCCACATCGTTCGGGCTGTCATTTCTTCAGCCCAATCTGCCCTTTTCCTCCTCCTCTCCTCCCTCCACCTCCTCTCACTTTTTCCTCCCCTCTTTATCCTCCGTCTCTCGATTGCTCATGCTCTCTCTTCTCTCTCTCTCTCCCTCTTTCCTGAAGATGTCATTTAGTAGTTGGAGTTCTCTAACAAGAAATCATTGTGTCTCCCTTGGGGTGGGGGGGCAATGGATTCAGAGGAGGGAGGGGGGAACACACTCATGTCTGGCTGAAAAATGGAGAGTGGAGGGAGGGAGAGATGTGGGCAAGCAAGAGAAATGAGAGAGAGAGGGAGGATGAGAGAGGAAGAAGAGAAAAAAGGGAGGGGGCGGAAGTTCAGTCTGGCATCAATAAATCACTTAAGAGAGAGAATGGGTTGGGGAGTGCGCATGTATACGCACACACACACACACACACACACACACACACACACACACACACACACACACACACACACACACACTCACACACTCACACACTCACACACACACAAGCGCACACACACTCAGAGCAGAATCTAGCTGTCAAGAAGATAAACAGCCTGCGGCCATAATGATGTTGTCATGATCTCTGCATGCATATCATTACTGGCTCTAACGGCCTTGTTGGGCCTGCCGCTAAACGTGTTTGTGTGTGTGTGTCTGCTAAACATCACATGGCAGCATTTGTTACACTGATTACGGCGCTAATACTGGGAAGGGAGAAATGGAACGAGGGATTGGATGGAAAGAGAAATAAATGGAGTGAGATGGAAAGGGAGATGATGAGGATGGAGGGAGGAAGAGTTGGCTGTTGGCTGTGTAGTAGAGCAGATCGAGACAGACACACAACCACAGCAAGAATCACTGACCCCCCAGTAGGAAGCACACTCGCACGTACACACACAAAAGCAAGTGCAAGAGCACACACAAACAGACATGCAAGGACACATCAGAAACAAATGCCTGCGCACACACACACACACACACACACACAGACACACAGTGTGTGGGCTGGCTGTGGCCACAGCAGATGCTGTCCATGAATATTTTAGCCAAACTCCCTGGCAGAGTTTCCATTTGCATGGACCAGATGTAAGCAGCTGAAATATTTACCACACTGGCCCTGGGAGAAATGAGCCACAGCCATGCTCTGTGTGTGCACGCGCGCATATGTGCAACCTTTTATGAGTGTGTGTGTCTTTTTGTTTGTTCATCCTCAATCTGGGCTGTGTGTGTGTGTTTATTCATCAAAGTGACAGTATCTTTTTTTCTCTTTCAGACGGAGATTGCCAAGCGGTTGAACGTGATCTGTGCTCAGCTCATCCCATTTCTGTCACCGGAGGTGTGGGAGGCACACACACACACGCACACGCACACCATTCAGCAGTGTCTGACAGCAGCCCACACCGAAGGCATGCACACTACACATTTATCAATAACTCACATTCACACACACACACAAATGGACAGAACTTCAGAGCACATTAATTTTCCTCAACGGCAAATGGCTTCAGATTCCTATTTGAAAAAAAATCCTTATTTCATAGACACTGTTTATGAGAGTTTTTTTCATTCTAATTGAGAAATGTGAGTTATCCAGTATCCAATTGTTAGTATCCAGTCCTAGTATTTTTTTCTGAATCCATCTGCCTCCATTGACCTTTTGGTTTGTTCCACAGCACCAACAACAGGTGGTCCAGGCCATGGAACGCGCCAAACAGGTGACCATGGGGGAGCTAAATGCTTCGATAGGGGTACGTGGGCTCCCCCCTCTGCCTCATAGCGTGTGTAACTTATACTCCCGTTTATTTATTTTCCTCCTTTACCTTTTATTGAGGCAATTATCCTTTGGCCCACACTAAAATTAATCCATTTATTGGTTGATATTTCAAAACAATGGATTAAGATTTCTTAGAAATCCTAAAATACATAAAAAAAATTATTTGTTTTCTTTACTCTTCAGCCCCCCAAATAATCACATTGAAAGAATGGGCCGATAAATATTTTTCCAAGCAGATTTAATGGAATTGAAACAAAATGAGTTTTCATTATTTGTTAGTTTAGTTCCCATCAGGTGGATCCGGCTGCAGAGCCACTGCCCCGACCTCAGCGTCTCTCCTCTCGTGCACATCGCAGCAATTGGTTCCCTTCCTTTCCTTCCTCCTTTTCACCTCCTGTCATCTACTTCAGTCAGTGCTCGTAAGTCACCCAATACTCTCTCTTTTCTCCTCCCTCTTTCGGTTTCTTCCTCTCTTCTTCCGCTCTACAGCAACAGCTTCAGGCTCAGCACCTTTCCCAGCATGTCCAGGGTTTGCAAATGGGCCCCCACCCATCAGGACTGACCCACCCCGGCTTGGCGCTTGGCGGAGGATCCAGCCTGCTGGCCCTGTCCGGGGCTCTGGGGGCTCAGTTGGCTGCCAAGGATGAGAGAGCCCACCTAGAGGCAGCCGCGGCCGCTGCTGCTGCTGCAGAGCACCACCGAGGTACAGGATCACTTTAAATAATGCATGTCCACCTTTTTTTTTTTTTTTTTTTTTTTTTTTTTGTAAGACTCTAGTTCAGGGCTGGATTCTTCGAGATGAAAATGTCTCTGAGCAGAGTAATCACTGGAGCTTGGCTCAATAGACTCGGATGATCGGCTTTGCTTTGACTTTTTGGCAAAGCACAGCAGTGTTGCTGATAATAACACTCCTCAGGGACATTGTTTCCACTGAGTCATCAGCTGTCGAGAGATGTAAAGTGATCACATATAATCTTGAACTTATGTGTGTGTTTGTGTGTGTGTGTGTGTGTTCCCTTATCTGTATCTACTGTCCTGGGGCCTGGTACCTGGATGTGTCTGGATGCTTTTTTCTGGAATGAACAGACCGTGAAGCAGGACCAGTAAGTACAAATCACTACACCAATTAAACACGCACACACACACACACACACACACACTGATTGCCCGTAGATACTTTAGTGCATTTTTTTTTTAAATATTTTTAGAAATTTTTTTTACACAACACAAAACACACAGAACTGCTCAGACACAACAGAAAAGGGAAACAACAGAATGTGGGCATGTGGATACCGTAAATAGAAAATAATTAAGAAAATAAGAATAAATGACAGTGGGCACTTTTGCATGTTGGACACAATATTTCCCCTGTAACTAGTTCTACATTCAGTGGTTCTTTCTAGGAAACTTCTTTGAAATTATCAGAAACTTATTCAAACATAACAAATTAGGGTAAAATAAAGTGGTGAACACTCTCTCCTCCTCGGCTCTTTGCTTCCCTGTCCTTTCTTCCCATTTCACGCTGGAACTCTCCTGTTAAAAAAGACAAAATGCACATAAAATAAAAAAAACAGTTGACACAGGATCTAAAGAGCAAAAAGTCATCAGGCTTTGTATCCCTGCATGTGCTTTAGTAAACAACCTTTTTTAAGATGCAGTTTCTTTCTTCTTTTTTGTCTGTGTTGAGTTAAAAGTACACAGGTTATGGCAGCTCTGAGTATTTTAAAAAAAATATCTCATTGACTTAAATCTGCTGCTTTATAGAAAACTTGAAACCCTCTCTTTCTTCCTCTGACTCGTACAGCGACGATCGATGCAGACTGATATTCTTTCACATTCATCTCTGCAGCTCATGAGCCTGACGTGATTTATTGCCGTCCCCCTCTCCTCATTATCACCCTTCTCCTTCCTCTCCACCCTCGCTCCCTTTTTTCTCTGCTCCTCTCTCCTTCCTGCCTTCATCTCCTCCACCTCTCTGTGCCCCGATGCACACCTCCCCTTTACTCTTTGCCTCACTCTTTTCTCGTTTCTCAATTCACTCGACCCTTCTCCTCACCCCCTCCCTCTGCTCCCTCTCCAGAGCTCGCTGTCCAACGGGGATAAGGGTCGCTCGGCAGACTACCTTAGCAACGGCAAGAAGAGGAAAGCAGAAGAGAAGGAGTTCATGACGGACTATGTGAGGACGCTTTCATCACACTGTGAAATGTTTAAGTAACTGGGGGAAAGTTTTACTCAAGCACTGGTGTCGGTGCATTTGACTTTTTTAGATCATAATTGAAATAGTCTCACTTCCTGGTGCCATTACTGTGCTTTTGCTGTCATTGTGGACAAGCAGATACGTGGAGCATTGTTAGGGATTATGTTCTTTTTTATTTAATTAACCCTGAAATATAAAAACTTGAGCTCCGCTATAGAGGAAGTCAGCTCTCCAGTTGAACATCTATAATAAAGTGTAATTATAAGAATTATAACTGTAAGATTAATTACACTTTCCCGTTGGGTTTAGTCAACAATCTCAGGTATGAGAATGTTAAGATAGGTTGTTCAATTTTCCTCTTTTTGCACTGTGAGAAATGAAAGATCTTCTTTTTTTTTTTTTTTTTTTTTTACAAAACTTTCAAATGCATGAGGTTGTGCATTGCGACTGAGTCTTAGGGCCACTCTGAGATTGAGAATAAAATTGTAATTGAGAAGAAAGTTATATTAGAATATAATCGTAATATTATGAGAATAAAGTTGTAATTTGATGGGGGGAAAAAGTTTGCGGATCCTTTCTTTGAAATTCAGTTTCTTGCACAATCTTTTGACAAAAGTCCCGACACTAATGATAATGTAATGCTGATGAGCCACAAGGTTGAGCAATGTTATTTGTGGAACTCTTTCCTAACATATAAGACATATGACACGTAGACTAAAATTATAACTTAATTCTCAAATTCTCCTCTGCTTGTGTATAACTGTTTGTGTTTGACCTTTTGTGTTTTCGTGCGTGTATATTCCTTCATGTGATCTACCTGCATCATACAGCAGGGCAGAATATCTAATCTCCATCTCTCTTCTCTCTCCCAGGGCAGCGATGCAGACAAGAGTGATGATAATTTGGTGGTGGATGAGGTTAGTAGGCGGCCGCCGGCCTGTGTTGGCCTCACGTCACCGCTTCCATCTGCATACATCACGTAAACGCACCCGGAAGGACCATATGAATAATCATGATAACAATAACACACTCCTCCCGTCCACCTCAGCATGGCCTCATTTCTTGATAAGCAACCATATAATATGCAGGCGAAGGTGCACTTCACTGCCGGTCACAAGCCTTTTAAAAACACCTCAATGTTAAGGTTTGATGAATGATTTTATCCATTATGCATACGATAACTGGAAGTGAGTCTGTACCCATTTCAACGTTAAACCAGACTTTCGTACTAAAAGTACTGCAACTTTGGAAAACACCTGCTTGATTTAATTTACTGCCTGATAATTCTGAATAGGGAATAAGGCTCAAATGTCCCTTAAAATGCAATGAAGCCGCACCAAATTGCACACACTTATAGATATCAGCCCTCTTAACGCTACTTTTTTCATCAAGATCCATGAATTATTACCGAGGAAATCAGGGGGAAATGTGTAAAGACCGATGTTAAAGTAAGTGGGGAAAAACACTTTGTTTAGATTATTTCTTGGCTCCTGTTCCATCCGTCCTCTAACTTTTGTGGAAAGCCATTCAGTAGTTTCTGCTTAATTCTGCTGAGAGCAAACAAACCAACAGGGGTGCAAACATGAGCTTCTTGGTGCACGTAATTGTTTCTCAATCGTCACATCGGTCAGTATAGTTGAGAAAAGATTAGAGCAAGAAATACAATTAAAATAAGTAAAAGTTTTTAAAGCTAAAACAAGTTAAAAGACTCGGAGAGGGCATACCTCCGTAGAGGCCCCAACAGTCTCCTTTAAGAAACCACATGTAAATTCACGAGATTTAATTAGATCTGAACCAAATTTTAACAATATCCATGAATTATTCTGTGAGAAATCAATGAAAATGTTGACAATCACCCTAATCTCACAATGTTAATCAAAGTGAAAAAAAATACTAATATGGATCCGCCCGTAATTCTGAGTCACATCCCAATTTAATGGGTTCCTCCTTGGGTCCTGTCAAACCCCTCCACAACATTTCATGGTAGTAGGTTTAGTAGTTTTGGCATAATCCTCCTTACAATTCAACAAACACCTCTTTGGCAGAGGTAACAAATGGATTTGTCTCTTGTTTACTAAAGATTTGTGTTCCTGATTCAGGACCCGTCGTCCCCCCGCAGCGTGCAGTCCTACTCGTCCAGAGAGAACGGTTTGGACAAGATGCCCCAGTCTCGTAAGGAGGGTCCACCGCAGGCCAGCCCCACCTCCCTGGCCTCCTCCAGCAGCGCCCCCTCCCCCTCCCGCGGCAAAGAGCCCCCACAGGTGAACTCACACGTCTGTATGAGCGCACACGTGTGCACCGAAGTTGACCACACATGGACTTAAGGAAGGCAGCACATATTGTATTCGGCTGTTTGTTTGGGGTCAACAGTTCATGTTGGAGTTATCGTGGTGTAGATTCAACATCCGTCTCACATTCAGTGTGAGCTGCTGACATCCCACAGCACTGCCCAGCTCCCACCTGCCCTCCCTCATCCTCACTGTCATTCTCCCTCTTTGTTTGTGTGCTTGCCTCTCCCACTCTTCTTCTTCTGCTGCTGTACCGTTATATGTTCCCTTCACATCTAAAGTCAGTCTCTTTATATCCCTTTTTATTCTAGTGATGTTTCCTTTTCCTTCTTCTGAGTTTTAACATTTCTCTTTTTCTTCTCCGGCTCTTTTCCAGAGGGAGAAATCCAGCACTCCAGGTATGAAGCCAGGGACCCCCATGTCTCAAGAGTCCAACACCCCAGGACCCAGCGGCCCTCCGCAGTTCAGACCGATCCCGGGCAAACCTGGTGTCGACCCCCTCGGTGAGATCCTCCCTCAAGCTTTTATTCCCCAGGTAGCAAATCCCCTGTATTTTATCAGCCGATTACAAAGATGAACTCCAGAGAATGGGATCAGGACTTTCTCCGGAGTTTGCCTTTTACACATGAAAAACAAAGCAGGTACTCTGGAGAATGTCTGGGGATTCGGTGCATATCTGAAAGCAGCTTGAGTGAAATATATCGGATGTGAAGGTGAAGCTGTAAGGTTTGCTGACATCATTGAGGACATCAAACAACAGATGTCTCCAGTTGTCCTGTCAGGGGACGTGAGCTCGCCCTTCTCACAGGGATCATATACAAAAAACTGGACCTGTATTTGCAGAGACATTTTTTCATTCGGCACTGGCTTTGTTGCATGTAATGATTCTATCAGCGAGCTGCAGTAGTTGGTATGGGTGTCAGCCAGCTCCCCCCACCACCGACCACCATCTGGACTTAATAAGCAGCTGTGGGCAAAAATATTCAGGGCGCCTCACTTTTTAAATGGAAAGATTAGGAGAGGTGATGGACTGTGACTGTGAGCTGCTTCATAATGAGCCTCCATCTATTCCAGTGTATCTCTTTCTCTCACATCACCTGTTAGCCCCCACACCGCTCACACACACCCACTGACCCACACACACACACACACACACACACACACACACACACACACACACACACACACACACACACACACGCCATTGTGTATGTATATGCACACGCTCATAGATGCAGCCACATGCGCTGGAGGAGGATACGGAGGGTAGTTTGTGTGAACACATACACACACACGGAGGTAGTGACTTGCTGCAGGAAGGAATAGTGGCCAGCAGGGGGCAGTAGTGGTCCAGTGCTGCAGTTGGTGAAGTCCTGCCTCCTGCAGTAGCTCCTTCACAGCCTGTCAGTCTCAGCTGTCTCCCACACTGACAGGTTCTGCACAGGGAGTCACCTTTAATAAAACCTGCTTCTCTCCCATGTTTATCCGAAGCTCTGAGTTACTGACGTAGTCTTTGCCTCGATCTATAATTTCTCCACTTCAATAATTCACAACACAATACTCTCTTCAATGCAACTCTGTCTTTTCTCCGTCCTTCCTCCAGCTCTGGGTCTCAGGAACCCTCTGGCGGTGCAGGGAGCGTACCCTCCGGGGGCGTTTGGCCTGCCGCCTCCGGGGGTGAATGGGGACCTGCCCGGGGCGGGGGGCTACGGCGCCGGCCTCCACTTGGTTTCCCCCCAGATGAACGGAGCTGCAGCAGCAGCGGCGGCGGCAGCTGCTGCCGCTGGCTACGGACGGTCCCCTGGGGTGAGCTCGACGCTCTGCAGATAATTTGTCTTTGTGGTGTCACTGTCATATGTGATACTTCAGCATATAAGCTTGTCAGAGGGCAGATCCTCTATACACAGGAAAGAAAGAAGTATTTTAGAGGGAGGAGAGGAAGAGGAGGAGAGGTCGTCTTGTCATTTATCGTTAAGAATCTGTGACCTTGGCTCCTGAAAAAGTCTTTTTAATGATCTCATTTGATTCCGGTCTCTCATCTGAAAACGTCCATTGTTATGAGTGAATTCTCTTTTCTTCACTCGTTCACTTTAACCAGGTATTTATTTTCCGAGTCTTTCTTACACTCAGGGTCTCCGTCTCTTCCAGGTGGGCTACGAATCTCCACACCCACACATGAGGGTCCCTGGGCTTCCTGCCAGCCTGCAGGCAGCTGCCTCCGGAAAGCCGTGAGATTCTTCTACCTTTCCCACTATCGCTCGAATCTTCACCTGTTCAACTGCTCTGCTCAATTTCAATATCAACAGAAGAAAAAAAAGAAGGATTTTTCAACCAAGATATTGAAATATATAAATTAATAAATAAACACTGTTTTGTTTATTTAGTTGTTAGTTTGAATTTGTTCAGAATTTACCACACAAAAGCTAATTTATTAACATTAATTGATTTGTGCACAACCTTATTTAAACAGTAATGTGCCTCCCATGTCTGCCTCTTGGTTGTATTGAGAATATTATGGAGCCTAACTGTGACTTTTAGAATGGCTGTGGTTTAAAAGTTTAAAGTCTGGAACCAGGTCGACCATTAACATGTGACCATTAAACATTTGATTCAAAGAAAATAAATAACTGTAAATTGAAAAAACTGAAAGGTACAAGACTATGTACAGTGTAAAGGAAGTACGCACGTGAATGATTTCTTTCCAATGACTTCAAGAGAGAATGCATTTAGCCTTATTGTCCTGATCAGGAGCCATTAGACTCTTTTCCTCATCTCTAAAAACCGCACCATGTTACAATGAGACACCATGGCTGCTCTGTTATAAATGTAAGGTAGCGCTGAACACCTACTTCTTCACATTGCCAATAAAAAATACCTTTTTGATTTTTTAAAACACAGTTGATATCATTCAGACTTTCTACAGGAGCATTACATCGTGTCAGAGTCTGGTAGCTTGTGGTAACTGATATTCTGGCTGATGATCAAAATCTCTCTTGAAAATGAATGGGATTGTTACTGTTTGAACTCTGCTGTAGACGTCAGTGATAATTTGAAAAGCAGCAATATTATCTCAGTTTTTCTAGACATCATTATTTAATGTTTGTTTTGAGTCTCTGTCAGTCCCTCAAAATAATTCCTGGGCGATGCAGACAGTGGAATGCGTCTCACACATTCTGAAACTTAAGCCATCTTATATGATGCTCATCAAATTTCCACTCTGAGATTCTTCTTCTTGCTTACTGAAAAGTTCACAGACGTCTCAACTTTTAGAAATAGACTTTATTTTCAGTTATTTATCCTTTTTCACTCCAACTCTCTTCACTCCAGCGCCTACTCGTTCCATGTGAGCGCAGACGGCCAGATGCAGCCGGTGCCCTTCCCCCCCGACGCCTTGCTGGGCCCGGGAATCCCTCGCCACGCACGCCAGATCCACACCCTAAACCACGGGGAGGTGGTGTGCGCCGTCACCATCAGCACCTCCACACGCCACGTCTACACCGGAGGGAAGGGCTGCGTCAAGGTGTGGGACATCAGCCAGCCGGGCAGCAAGAGCCCCATGGCCCAGCTGGACTGTCTGGTGAGACACCAGGGAGGGAGGGAACACAGAGGCGTACTTGAGTGTTAGACATAAAGATGGACACACTGATTTACATATGAGCCAGACAAACGTGTATGTACACTATATTCAGTAAACTTATTTAGTTTTATCGACTGCGTTGTCTCTCCTCCTTAATTCTGATAACTGTCATCATCAAAATGTCCACTTTCATTTCCACAACGTCCTCATTTAAATCATCATCTCTCCCATGAGGCCTCACACACTCAGTCTTTGTGCTTAATGCACTTACAGCAGCAATAATCTAATTGGCTGTCTTATCTGGTCCAATCAGAACAGGGACAACTACATCCGCTCCTGTAAAATCCTCCCCGACGGCCGAACCCTGGTAGTCAGTGGTGGGAGAGTCGTATTTAAAGTCCATTTATGTCTAATAATGTTGCTTTACTACCATAAGTGATGCTGTTTGTTTTTCACGCATAAAAACTCACTTGAGATGATGGATTACCGTTGTGTCGTTGTCCTGAAGCCAAATCCTGCAGCATCTTCATTTACTGCTGTGATAACACAGAAGCAGACAATCAACTTCCTTCCGCTTGTCGTCAATTACACTGAACCACAGCTCGTATCACTGAGCATAAAAGTTTATATTGTTTCTTTGACTGTGACCGATCAGAACAGGGACAACTATATCCGCTCCTGCAAGCTGCTGTCGGACGGCCGAACCCTGATCGTGGGCGGCGAGGCCAGCACGCTGTCCATCTGGGATTTGGCCACGCCCACCCCCCGCATCAAGGCGGAGCTGACCTCCTCCGCCCCCGCCTGCTACGCTCTGGCCATCTCCCCCGACAACAAGGTCTGCTTCTCCTGCTGCAGCGACGGCAACATCGTCGTCTGGGACCTTCACAACCAGACGCTGGTCAGGTAAGAGAGGAGAGAGAGAGGGGAGGGGAGGGGGGGGGCACCATCTGTTAGTCTCCTCCTGTCAGACGGAGGGAGCTGGAGGTAAAGAGGAAATGGTCAGATCGTTTTCAAGTAACAAGGAAGGAGGAGAGGAGAGAGCGATAAATTAGTAAGAGAAGGTTAGGAAAGAAGATCTCTTCTCTCAATCATAACATAAGATAAGGAGCACTTGTTATATGGGCAATTCAATACAACTTTATTTGTGTAGCGCCAAATCACAACACACATTATCTCAAGGCACTTTTCATCATGAGATCGAAAAGTCACAATGAGCAAAAATTCCCTGAAAGAAGTGGAAGAAAATCTAGAACCAAAGTTAATGTGGGCGCCCATGTGCCTCGACTGAGGAGAGGTGGTTAGGAGAGAGAGGGGGAGAGAATCAGGAACAGAGTCACTGTCAAGCTTGGTCAGAGTGGATGTTGTAATGAAAATAATAAGGGTGAGGTGTAATTATGCAGCAGCACCAGTTAATAATGATGATGTTAATAATAATTTGTCAATCAAAGCATTGAGGATGAATTAAGTAGAGAGGAGGGTGTGTGTGTGTGTGTTTGTGTGTCAACAAGGAAAAAGCAACAACTTCCATTTCTAACACTCACATTTAACGTCTCCTTATTTAGCATTAATTAGCAGTATATAAACATTACTCAGTTTTACAAGACACTGTAATGTCGTCATAAGGAGATATGAGGACATTTTTAAGTGTTTACTATTGCACAGTATTTATCTTATCTTGTGAAGATATTTTATTTAATTAAACTGTGTTTTTATGTATTATTTTCAATATCTGTTGAAATATCAGCTTCTAATGATGGCTGCCCGCAAGATTATACTTGGGTGCACTTTTAATCTTTTGCCCCAGGGACTCTTCTGTGGTGGAGACACTTACATCCTTCCTTCAGTGTAATTTTGTGCAAAGTTAAGTATTATTATTATTAGTATAATTAGTGTATAACTGCTCGCCCCCTGCAGGCAGTTCCAGGGCCACACGGACGGAGCGAGCTGCATCGACATCTCCAACGACGGCACCAAGCTGTGGACGGGGGGGCTGGACAACACGGTGCGCTGCTGGGACCTCCGAGAGGGACGGCAGCTGCAGCAGCATGACTTCACCTCGCAGGTACACACGCACACACACACACACACACAGACACTCACACTCGGATAACAATCAACATCTAACACGTAAAAAACAACATCTAACACGTAAATCTCTTGGACATTAACACATGTACACACACCTCATTTGTACAGGCACAGTACATCACAGGTTCATGGTCGCACACAGACACATACACACACACACAAATCATCCACAAGGTTCACCTCACAAATAAACATACACTCACAAACACACACATCATGACCTCACCTTGCAAGTATTGACAACAGTACACACCGGCAGAAAGACATATTCAAACACAACAGCATGATATCACTTTATGGATTTAGACAGACACACACACACAATCAGACACACAGACATAAGTCCGACTCAGACGCTTCACTCCAGACTAACAGGTGTTAATGTGCTGACATGTTGTTGTTGATCATTAATGCTTCACTGGTCTCTACCTCTTTTCTCCCTCCTCCTCCCTCTGGTTCCTCCCTGCAGATCTTCTCTCTGGGCTACTGTCCCACGGGCGAGTGGCTGGCTGTGGGAATGGAGAGCAGCAATGTGGAAGTGCTGCACGTCTCCAAACCTGACAAGTACCAGCTGCACCTCCACGAGAGCTGCGTCCTCTCCCTCAAGTTTGCCTACTGCGGTACGGACACACACACACACACACACACACACACACACACACACACACACACACACACACACACACACACACACACACACACACACACACACACACACACACACACACACACACACACACACACACACACACACACACACACACACACACACACACACACACACACACACACACACACACACACACACACACACACACACACACACACACACACACACACACACACACACACACACACACACACACACACACACACACACACACACACACACACACACACACACACACACACACACACACACACACACACACACACACACACACACTAGATTGATGGCTCGGTTACATCACACTACCTGAGGGTATTTAATCACAGAGAAGCAGAACAAATCTCCAGCCTCTTTCATTATTCAGAAACAGCTTCTTCCTTTTCACCTCTTCTGTTCTTTACAAGAGCAGCTCTCCCTCTCTGCCTCGTCCATATCTCCCCCCCCCCCCCCCCGAGGCTCTCTGTTGATGGCTCTATGTGTTTCCTCCTGTAGGTAAATGGTTCGTGAGCACGGGCAAAGATAACCTGCTGAATGCATGGAGGACACCTTACGGATCCAGCATATTCCAGGTACGTCATCCAGCACTGATTTCTGTAAACACCTTTTGTCAAAATGAAATATGAAGTATGAGTCTGTGACATTTAGGATCTGAAGACTAGAAGCTTTTTTCATCAGCTTTGACGTAACTAGCATTCCCTGCGTGTGTTTATGTGTCACTGTTTGTACTAATGTCTCTTCCTCTGTCTCCCTGTTCAGTCCAAGGAGTCTTCGTCGGTTCTCAGCTGCGACATCTCCCCCGACGACCAGTTCATCGTCACCGGCTCCGGGGACAAGAAGGCCACAGTCTACGAAGTCATCTACTGAGCTCCCAATGGCCGAAGAATTTAAACTAATAATCGGGGGGGGCGGAGCCAAAGCTCCCTCCTGCACCAATGACTGTACAGAGCGTCGGTGGCATGGGAAACAAGAGACACTCAACTCGTACTTTGTTGTTTTGTTTACGTTTGTGAAAGAAATGAGAGAGAGAGAGAGAGAAGCGAGGGGGCACAAAGTCACATCTCTGGAAAAAAGACAAACAAACTTTGAACTTTGTTTTTAATGCTCTGAGAACGCTGGTTAGTCTATAGCTGCGCAAATGTGGGATTCCTCCAAAGAACTTCTTGTTTTGTTCCTTTTTTTTCTCCCTTTTTTTAACAAAATAAAACCTCTGTAGTAAACAAGAAATTAGCAAAACTTATTTTTTTAGCCTTTGAATTTTTCGCAAAACTGTTGGACGGCACCACGAGGAGAAAGACACACGGGAATGAAGAAGTGTGGGGAGGAAACTTGTCATGAAAAATACAGTCCATATTCTGCTCTGTGTTTTAATAAAATAAGAATAAAAAAAAAGTCCCAGGCCGGCTGAGCTTGGAGCAGTCTGGCCCGGTCTGGCCTGGTCCGCAGAACGTGGCTGCTCCTCGGGGCAGCAGATGTGTGGCAGATGGTTTGTTGTGAGGTTCCAGCTTTTTTTTCTTCTTCTTCTTCTTCTCCTGGTTAAGTTTTTAGCAGCAACATGATTGTATCATCTGCAGAACATACATGACCCAACACGGCTCGGTTTCCTCTCCAGCGTCCTGAGACTCGGTTTGTTTTTGTTCCTGTTGATGTTGTTTTTTTTCTATTACTAAAGAACAAAGATGAGGATCTGGGGATGTTTTTTTAAGGAAACCAGCCCGGAACAAAAAGAAAGAAAAACTCACTACCCAGAGGACAGAAAGCTGAAGTTGATTCAAACATCTCTCAACAAGTTCTCCCCCCCCCCCTTCCAGTGTCGGTGACGTGGCCTCTCCAACGCGATCTTCATCTTTAACACTCAACATTAAATGTGATTTTCTATTGTATTTGTTAGGGAACATATAGGCAGACTGGGATTTTAACAACTGCATCATGATGAACCTTGAACCTTGCTATATATGGACGTGTAAATAAAGTTCTGTAAAGGCAAATGATGAGCTGTGACTTGGATTTGCTTTGAGACAAGAGGATGTGTTGTGGAGCGTCATCAGTTATTGTGTTTTTGTCTTGCATAGGTGTCTTCTGTCTTCTGTGTGTTTTCAGACTGATCAGCTTTATTTTGGATGTTTAATATTGAAAAGCATCAAAAGAAGCATTTGATGAATATTTGATGTTATAAAAAAGAAGTGAATCTCAATGTGGGGCCAAAGTCATTTTAGGGATAATTTAGTTAAAAACCTGTGTGTGTAAACCATGAGCACACACTATGCCACTGCTGTCTCATGATAAAACCTCCCACAGCACGAAGCTTCTCTTCTAGTAAATATCTGCAGCGTCAGATGTGTGAGAGAAAGTCTCGAACCCACAGCAGGAGCGAGTTCAGCTTCACGGCTCCTATGTAACTAGAGTAAATATTGCAGCTGTAACATTGTGTTATTCATGTTTGGCCCGATCATAATATGGTCAGACAAAGGTGATGTCGTACAACAGGCTGTGGAATGGATGATTCTACCTAAGAGGAGCTACTTTAATGATGATGGGTGTAGTGGTGACAGGAAGCTATGACTGAGGGAAAAACAAGTAAAGCACTTATCTCCAGTCTGGAGGAAATACTTGTTTGTGTATAATAAAGAATTTAGGTTATTTTTAGAATGCAAAGGGATTCTATTAAAGCCAATAGTCATAGAAGTTTCTAACAAGTGTGAACAGTTGACTTGAGAATGTTCTGCCCTGTGGTTGTATGCCACAGCAAACCAGTGCACATTCACATGAGGTCACTGCGACCTTTGACCTTTGTCCACTAAAATCTAATCAATTAATCTTTGACTCCAAGTTACAACTAGTCAAAATTGGCAGACTTGAGACTCCATGTTGAAGAGGCCAAAACATGTTTTATGAGGCTAGTACGATTTGATCTTTGAACACCAAATTTTACTTCATGAGTCTAAATGAATGTTTATACCAAATTTAAAAGAAATCCCTTGTTTCAAAGTGAAAATGTTTACTGATTTTGAAACTATCCCCTGGAGCTCCCTCCACTGCCAAAATTAAATCTCTTCATATTTGAGTCCAATTGAGTGTTTGTACCAAATTTGAAGAAATTCCCTTGAGCTGTTCTTCAGACACAGCACTGTTGTGGTTGCAGTGGCTACAGTAGAATCTTATGGGGAAACTGCGTCCACTAAAAGTGCTTTATTCACCAATAAAAGGCTCAATTTATTATTCAAGGTCTTTTCTGAGAGTCTGGCATCATTACACGTCTCGCTCAACGAGTCTCAAACTCACTGAACCATTCATTTACACAGCCACACTTATAAACATGGGGCCCAGGTTAAAAAATAAGACCATTTTAAGACCCAACGGAAACCCTTTTTTGTTTCTGTGATGGGATGTAAGAAGGCACCCCAAGTGTTTCAAAAATGATCGGGTGACACTGTTTAAAATCCGATTGCTGCAAGTTAAGGCTCGATTATGCTTCTACGTATCCGTGTCGCGGAGAGGGACGCACGGATACCACGGACTCTTTTTGATTTATGCTTTTCCGACGACCGTCCGTCTGAAAACAATTCACCACCAAACAGTAGGTGGCGCAATGAAAGACAAGCTTGGAGAAGCCTACCTCACGAGTAATGAGAAGAAGTCCACGCTGTTTATTTACTTACTCCCCACTTCCCTCACACACAGTGTAGGCTGGGCTACGATGGCAACTAAATAAAATAAAGTGACACCCAGCAGGTCAAAATGCTGATGTAATCGTTTCTTAGCACAGCGGTTCCCCGGTCTTGTTGCTAATTCCACAGCTTGAAGCTACACGGAGCTAGCAAGCTTCCCCCCCAGCTAGCTTCAACCCCAGCTTCCACACACAGTCAGCAGGGACTCCCGACACTAACTACTACTACCCAGTGTTTGCTTCTAACCTGACGGTGTTTGAGAAACAGTGTCATGATAGAAGTGGAATTAAAGTCATGACAGTGGGTTTTTGCACTGTTACCACCGCAGTTAGCATGGTTGCTAGCCCGCTAGCTACGTTATTAAAGCTTTTTATAACCGTCTGTGACCGTGCACACATGCCGTCAGTGCTCTAACGAGCCACCGTCAGCCGGACAACTCCACTGGCTTAACACACACGTCACATTTATCGTAGAACCGAGGTGTGTTTGGGTTTGTTGTGATACAGGGAAAAAAGCAGGAAGTTTGAGGTCCGGAAATGTGAAATCCGGAAATGACTTCGTACGGAAATTACGTCGTAGCCTACGGAAATTATGTCTTTAGCGGACCAATCACAGCCAAGGCCTGTCCGTAGGCTATCCCAAATATCCACGGATAGTTAGAAAAATCAGAGGTGCACGGAGAGGGCGTTCCACAGCGGAGAGGGCGTTCCTATCTGTCCGTATCCATAAAAACGGAGTAGCATAAATCGGCCTTTAGTTCAAGTCACTGAACTCAAAGTGATGGACCAGCTGATGTCCCTGTTAGCTTCAGCACTAAAAAGATTGACACGGGAGACGCCTGAAAGGATGAACACAAGTTTGGTTTATTTTTCACACATAGTTTTTTCTTGTACAGCAAGATGAGGAAATGTATCGGGAGGGATGACACAGTGCATTAAAAAAAAAGAAGAGGAACTAAACGTGATTTTTTTTATACTGTTGGAACAGAAAGCAGAGGCAGTGGAGAGAGAGAGAGAGACATGAGTGACGGTTAAAGAAGAAAAGTATCAAATACAATGTCCAAAATATTCACGCTATACCACCAAATGCATAGCCATTATACAGCATCATTCTGAGTAGTATACAAGCTTGTGTATGAGAGTCGTTGAGGTCTTGCCTGTGGCTGACAGGACGGGAAAGAGACAGGCGGAGGCGTTAACTGTACAGATGATCTCTACTCCTTGCTGGTAAAGCAGAAGTCCCTCGTGATTATATCCTGCGTTATCGAGGGACTTGGACACGTCTCGCCACGAACTTTATACAGCTTCACTAAATTGCATACTGAGATGTAAGATGACGATTCCTCCTTCTGTAAAACGGAGGATATGAGACCATTCACGGTACCTGTGGAATGAAGTGAACAGATGACTCTGGTTCTATCTGGCAGAGTTGGACTTGTAGTGCAACAAGCATGCAGTAACAAGTGGGACCTCATCCATGGCTAATTCCGCGTCATCGTGTCGTAGCCAATGACAACAGACGCAACCGAAACGTGGTATAATCACACAGTCAGGACTGAAAACAGTACGTTCACTAGCACTTCTGAAAAAAAGGGTGAAGAAAACAAAAACAACAAACAGTAGACAGAGGAGCGGTTCTCCCGAATGGAGGATTGTTTTTTCTCTCTCGCTGATGTCGTTAATCTTCTGTCTGGCACAATCACCGAGGATAAAAATACACTGATTAAAAAAAAAAGCAACAGATTGTTTTTGTTGTCGTATGTTTCCATGTGTGAGTGTGTCCCCCCTCTTCCCCGAACCCAAACGCAGTCATAGGCAACCCCCCCCCCCCAATACATGAACATAACGTTACATAAGACGATCGATTCATAAAAAATACTGAAATAAACGATTAATAAAAAAAAGCTGTCTGCACACCGGTGACGGATGTTCTACAGAAGCAGAGCTCTGATTTACTGTTCGCCTGCCAGTTTAGAGTTTGATACATGGACCATTCAAAAGTAAGAAAAAGGTTCAGAGAAAGAGAGTGGCGCTTTGGGAAATATTCTCATTGGTTTTGTTGCATCGAGTTGGATGAGACGACTGAATCCTCTCTCACATCTGTGAGTGTGAAGCCAGCAGCTGATGACCTCAGCACACAGATTGGAACTGGCTCTATCCAGAAGTTTACAAGGTTTGTTTATAAAGACGGACGACATGACAGCTCCCCAAAGGTGAAACCACATCCCCTTGATCGCCCCCTTGTGGCTGGATGCTGTAAAGTTAATATACCCTGCCTCCTCCATGTTAGCTTATGGGGCCTGGACCAAACTCAAACTATCCTTTTAGGTAGTTCTTACCAAAGTGGTTCAAGTGCTTTCACTGATTATTTCCTTTTTAATTTGATATTTTATGGTATAAAATCATGGTGAACGTCATGATTGACAGCTGAGACTGACACACGATTGGTCGAGAGCATACATAGAGTGGATCTTGCTTCTTTAGAGACTCTGACGTCAAAAGGACAAGATGGCGGTTCCCCTATCGGAGATGTTTTGGCAAAAACAGGAGGAAATGGAGACGTGTCGTCCATCTTTATTTGCAGTCTGTGGTTAGGGATGTGGTTGCCAGGCAACTGGGCCTGACCAAAATTTGTACACTTTTTTTTTTAAGTTATTGATCGTTGAGGTGCTGGAATTTGTTGTTTGCTCAGTTAGCACTAAGCTACCTGTTTCTCAGACCTTATGCGAGAGAGTGGTGTCAGTCCACTCATCTCAACATCAGCAAGAAAGCCTTGGAGAATATTTAACGAAATGTTTCCTTTAAGGTGTTGAGCATTTCCACGTATATCGATCAACAGCTTGTCAAATATTTGTCCAGACCGATTTGAACACTGGCTCCTCATCAGATAACGACTCCGCTAAACATGTGATCTCATCGGTGAACGAAAGCCGCCACGTGTTGCGTGAGGTCTGAAAGGAGTCGGATTGTCGCTGCGTAGTTGGCTGCTGATGACAGCCGTGGCAGGGTGGTGTTAATTTGCCCTTCTCCCTTTAATTTGTTCTCCTCACACCCGGGCACCGCGTCACCTGGCTGCCGCTGCCGGTGATGAGAGTGAGAGCGGCGCCCGGGTGTCAGGAGAACAATCCGGAGGAATTAGACGGAACAGCTGGGCTGATGTTCCCTGTTTGTGTCTCGGGGACCCGGGAGGATCCCAGGGACTCTGCTGCTCATTAGACTCCGCCTCCGTCAGACAGACATAAAATAGATATTAAGCAGTGAGATGGGGGGGGGGGGTGCGGCGATGAATGTTTAATTGGGTGCTCTGTGTGTTGTGTTGTGTGTGTGTTTCTCTCTTCCTACTGTTACCTCAAGGGGATGCACCCACATGTGTGTGTTGTGTTGTGTTGGTGTGTGTATTGTGAGGCAGGGTCTATGTTTCATGTGTGTGGATATCTGAAGCGGCCCCCCCCCTCTCCGTCTCCGAGCGTCATCGTTCCCCCAGCTCCTGACACCTCTCGCTGCGGAGCGTCGGCCTCATTACGGCTCCCTCTGTCTGGCTAATGAATGGATTGTGTGGTATCAGTGCTCCTGGCTTCCCCCCCCAAACCCCCACCCCCCCGTCCCCCCCAGTGCCACTCCGCGCCTCCTCTGGGGGCCTCCCGTCCACTGAGCTCTTAATCTGGAAACAGCCCTAATTAGCCTGCGTCCCTCCCTCCTCCTCCTCCGTCTTCTTTTTGTCCTCCTCTTCCTCCCATTTATTCCTCTTCCTTCCGCACTCTCGCTTTTCATCTCGTCTTTCCCTCCTTTCTCCTCCCGACCTTATCCGTATGCT